>NC_088643.1:27447887-27646387 GCF_964019385.1 Sycon ciliatum
TACACAATCATGTATTTACAACTTCGCATATTATTGGTACTACTACTTTCTTGTTTTTTTTCCCGGTCGGAGGCAAAAAGGTACGCGGGCGCGGACGTTAAACAACGAAAAAAGAAAGGGTGGCCTTAACGGGGTTTATGTACTAACCGGACTCGTTGTAATGAGGGAGGACCTGTACATAATTTTTATTGTCTGCAGGGATGAATTTATCCTGTATCGCATCGCAGTTTGCGATGCAAAATCGATCTACTGCTACTCAAAAGTCACCGTGACTCGCAGAAAATTGCGATACATACAGACTATCCATGCCTAGCCTGTGCTATCAAGTAACATGCATACAGTGCAGTGTATGTGGTGCAGGCACTCTCAATCTGCGTGCACATGTATGCTTCAGTCGGTTTTTTGCAAATGGGCTTTCAGGCATCATTCTCAAGAAGGACAATGTGGTAAATACCCTACCTCCAAAGAAAAAATGCTAACCAAAATCAAAGACTGCTACACAATTGTGATTTCGTATAGCAGAAACTGCTATACAAAAATATGACAGTAAATTCATCCCTGGTCTGTCTGTCCGTGACTCTTTCTTCCTCGCTTCAGATTTATCTGTTGTCGCCCACTTGAGCATATTTATGGCGCTTGGCTTGGCATCTAGACATGAGCAGTGAATCCTTCTCTTCACAAGGGCAACAATGGTAAGGTTTCTTTGAATTCTCTCTACACTGCAGTGCTACTTGGATTAGATTTGCTGCTGCTGCTGCTGTTGATGGACTAGCTGAACTTTGGAAGAATACAGAAAGCAAGTGTGTACAACAGTATTGTGAGGTGTGATAGCCTACCCAGGGCGGATCAATGGTATTTTAGGGTGCATGTATTTGTTTCTGTGGCCCGAAGACTACATCTTCTGTTATTTTTTTCCTTTTTCTGTCAGGCTTTTGGCAAAGTCTTCAGCCTTTTCAATTGTATCAAGAGTGCGTAAACAAGAGTATGCAACTGTGGTTATGGGCCAGTGTGCGGCGCGCTGCCTTCATTACATAACTTGCCTTAATCACGCTCTGAAAGCATGCACTCAAACCCACAATTTCTCGTACAAGCCCATCTGTTTTTGCTCGATTTGTTCCAGTACCTACGCGATCTCTAAATGTTAGCGCGTGACCTCCAGTTCCGTACGAAAGTTCATTTCAAACCAGAGGGAAAGTGCGCATCTGGCCCATAGAAAAGAGATCACACTTGCATACTTTGTTTATGGACTCTTGATTGTATGCATGCCTAGTTGCCTACGTCATCAGCTGAAAAACAAAACATTACACAAAGTAGGCAGTGGCATATAGTATACAGTGCACCCCATTACCTCAGCAGCTCAATGTTGCTGCCTCCTGTTCGAGAGCACCGGATAACCTTGTTCCCAAATAGAACTGGCTCTGGAATCGGCCATTTTGCATTCCGAATGTATTCTTCGACTCGTCTCGGTGATGTCATCGCTGGATTGCGGCACGCTGTGTTTGGTTTGATCAGGACTGTTTACCGTATATAGGCTGCACACTCTTTCACTCGAACAAGAGTAATAGGCTATTCATACTACGTTACAATACGCGTCACGTTTTGGAACACGACGTACTGGCTGACGTCGTTTTCATGCAGGTGCATTCACACAGGCACGTACGCGCTGCTCGTACTGTTGTGTGTACAGCTTCTTTTGGACACAAACTGCTGGGAACGACAGAACGAAACTCGGTACAGGGGTCTGGATACTTCGTCTACGTTTTCGTATCAGGGGTACGGTTTTCCCGCCATGTTCCATGTTGTCATGGCTACCCAGACGAAAACGTCACGTACGCCACGATTTGGGCGTAGTGTGAATGGTCCATAAAACAACACAGTAATGTTCATAGCAAGCCCTAGCTACAGAAGCCTTGGTGCCTTTTCTACTTTTTCTCTTCAGATACTATGGACTTGCGGCACATGTAATAGTCATCGCCCAGTCATCTGGTCTATTCTGTAGCAATATTCGGTCACGACTGTTAGGGTGGTGACCCTGCTGATTCTCAAATGTCAGTTGGACAGACTCTCATGCAAACCAGGACTTTTTATTTTTTACTTTTAATTGATAGCTGGATGCCATCATCACTCATCGAGCCAGTATTCACTTCAAGAGTGCTCACTCATCTCCGTTAGTCATTGTTCAAAAATTATAGTGCCAAAATACCCCTTGCAACTTGGGCCAACCAAAAATATCTTTGAAAGTAAGTGTTAGCTTCAGAAGGAAAATCATGGATAACGGACACATTTCAACTAACTGAACTTCCACGGTGTTTCTCTTCAAAATTCTCTGCTTCAGAAGCAACATTTGTTTTAGCAAGCTCTCGCTCTCCCTGCTGCCATATATTTTGTGTTACTTTTCATGTTGGTCATCTTCAACAGCTTTATACTTTGAACATCCCAGCTAATTCCCCCCGCACCTTCCATTGGCTATGCTTTTATAATAATGCCTTTGTAGCTTGTTAGGATATTGTGGAAGTCGTTGACGGCTATAGTGGAGTCCCACTGCTGTATAGCCGCTTCTTTGAGTGCTATGCGCATGTACCTTGGTCAGTACATGGCATATTGTGGCTGTGTTTGTATTTGTGCAGACAATGAACCTGCCGACGCTGCCTTCTCTTTTCTCTGCACATTCCATAGGTCCAGTGTTCTTGCCATCAGAGTGACATTTTTAAAGCCATTGCAAGTATAGTTGATACTCTTTCATGATATTCATGACATTTTTTAGAATGTTACAATACTACAGTATATATGTACTAGGATTTCAAATTAGATGCACGTTTTTCACTTTTTTACAATACATAAAAAAATTATTATGTCACACTGAATAAATTATTTCTTTTGGATAAATATGGCTAGAAAAAAACCGGAGGGTTGTTAGTTTGAGTTCACAACTTTACATGTACTTTACATGCAACCGTGTTATGTTTCAAATGACATGTATGGTGTGTTGCCTTCATTGCGTATTGCCTGCATCATGCCCTGTACAGTACTCATGCACTCAAACTCACAATCGCTTGCACAAGCAGAACCACCTCCGCTTGATTCGTTCAAGTACGCGGTCTCTAAATTAAAATAGTTTCCAATGAAAGTCGCGGCAACAATTTCCCTGATGCACACTCATGTACATAAATAATATTTGTGTTGATAATGCCTGCTACCAAGACTCAGACCAGAGTCCTGTAACGGTGGTCTAACATTTACCCTAAACTTGACCCTACGCTGTTGTTAAGTGACTGATGGAGGAGTTCACAACACTGTTGTTAAGTGACTGATGGAGGAGTTCACAACACTGTTGTTAAGTGACTGATGGAGGAGTTCACAACACTGTTGTTAAGTGACTGATGGAGGAGTTCACAGCACTGTTGCTAAGTGACTGATGGAGGAGTTCACAAAATATAGAGGTGTTCCTCCGAGGCCTTTTGCAAAACTCCATGGAAGCAGCAGAGGTGCAAAACTCCATGGAAGCAGCGGAGGTGGACTGTGGAACTTTGCACTCCTCTGCCATGGCAAGCTGAGAAGACCACATGTCTTCGTCTTATCCTATAAAAATAATAAGCTCACATACTGTAGTGTCGCGTATAAAAGCATGACCCATATAGAAGCATGCCTCGAATAGAAGCTGGTTTTCCAAAGCGTGCCATGACACAGAAGCACGATTTGAATAGAAGCATGCATGTATCATGTACTTGCACACTCACTACATACGTGACAATGTGCACTGCACAGTGTAGACAGAAGATGTTGACGTAGAAGCATGTTTCGAATAGAAGCATAACTTGAATAGAAGCATGGTTTGAACCTCGGCGTATACGGCCATAAGCACCTGCTTTTATACACGACATTACGGTAACTGTTATTAGTCAGATTTATTACATTTTCAAGAATTCTCCAGAGGCAAATGGATGCCTATCAAAGGGAGTCTCCTGGGGAAAGGAAGTGAAAGTGGCTAGAATGATGAGATTGTCCATAGCTGTACGGCAGGTGTGCAACAACTGTACACACAATGTACAGCAGTTGTAGCTACAGGAATAAGCTATATTAGCTACAGCTAGACGGGTTTGTCGTTGTACACAAACAGTCTGCCATCCAATGTGGAGCAACACAGCTGTAGAGTATGCACAGGCGTGGACAAGCAGTGTAGGCATGGTCCGCATGCACACACACACATGCACACACACACACACACACACACACACACACACACACATGCGCACACACACACACGCGCGCGCATGCACGCACACACATGCATGCATGCACATGATTCAGACTGCTTGATGCTTTTGGGCAAGATCATCGTACGAGTGCCACAATCATAAATCAGGCCTGCAGAGCTACTATCGGGGAAGCGCACGCTTACATTGCTCTACACATACCAGTGCATCAGCAGTGCAATGTACATGTCATGCATAATAGGATTTGGAAAGAATAGAGCCGACATCAAGAGCAGACCCGCTCTTCCCATTCACTGCAAACCGGATGAGGGCAATTTTGCCCAAACGCACTTGTTCATAAATAAGTTTGATATATTGCAGAGTGTATGGGAAAGAGTGGGTCTGCTCTAAACTACATGTACTTTCTATGAATGAAGCTGCAGGAAGCCTCACTGCTCACTGCTGCTACTAAGTTGTTCTAACATTGGAATAGAAAGAAGCCTAGAGGCAGTAGAGGCAGTATGAGCATGACGGTAGCCAGGACTAACCTGTGGATACTTGGGA
Source organism: Sycon ciliatum (assembly GCF_964019385.1). NCBI lineage: Eukaryota > Metazoa > Porifera > Calcarea > Leucosolenida > Sycettidae > Sycon > Sycon ciliatum. The sequence continues at coordinate 27,452,645 of NC_088643.1, forward strand.
TTGAAAGTGACATCACTGACCGTGTCACTGTGACCACTCAGACGATGCAGGTGTGCTGTTTGACGTATGTCATAAATATACACCTGCATGCCACCCACATAGCCATGCATGTGAATTGTACTTGCACATCATCAGGCACAGTACGGGAATGGATAGGGATAACTGATCCAGGAAAGGATCTGGTACAACAATCAACTCATGAGAGTACAGAGTAAATAGATAGGGCAATGCATGTATGGGTAAGTAGCGTGTTACACATTTGTCAGGCAGAAGGGCCAACAAAACGCATCTCAATTTCGTTTTAACTTAGACAACTATGGTGCAAGTCCAGCGCATTTTTCCGCAAGCAACAGCCATTTGTTTGTCTACTTCGAAGTTGATCCAGGTTACTACTGCAATAGAACAAAATCACACCAGTAATCTTTGACGTCTCACTTTGAAGCCCATCATGTGGTAGACCCAATGCATGCTAAGGTTAACCTGAAAAAGTCACCCGGTCACCCAGTCATCAACAATTACATGAATTCACTCACCGAGCGGTCTTCCGATGCTGCAGCTACAAATCGAGAACATGGACTGAAGGACATGCCGACTTGGTGAGCTCTCTGCATGTGCCCATGGTAGCGACGTACACAGCTGTATCATGTGCAAACAACACACATTAGCAACGGTGGCCAGATAAATATTATTATCAACAGTGGCCATGGTGAAAATGTACAGTCGTGGCCAAAGAAATCCGCCCCATGAACTGAAAGCAGCATCAAGGCTCATGCGGCCCCTGCTGCCCTTAAATGAGTTTCGGACCGTGCATGATGTAATGGAAACGCAGCGCTACTTTTGACTCCAGGGGAGTCGGATTTCTTTGGCCACGACTGTACTAGAAACATGGACTGGATTGAAAAATGATGGCAGACTGGGCTGGGCTGGTTGACGGTCAGACTGGATCTAGGACATGTAAGCAAACAAACTATACACTACTTTTGTGAACCGGCTTGCCAAGGCAGGCGAGGGCTTGGGTGCTTTGAACCGGGATCCCAGCTGGCTGGACTAGCCAGTCCGCTGACAAGTAAGCACATAAGGACTTTTCAGTTTCTTTCCTCATAATTATGTGCGAGATCCCAGCTACAGGTGGGCCGTCGGTCAGACTGCCGGGGCCGGGGTTGCACATATCATCGAGCCGCAGTATAACGATTCCCTAAATTTGACTGGTTTACGTGTATCAAAGGGAACGATTCTCACTCTCAACGCTCACTAGCAACAGTATAAGTATCGATTTCTGTGTAACGTTTTCTATTATAAAAACAGATTTCTCCTCGTTAACTCGTTAGATTTAGAACTTCGTTATACAAGGCCTTTACAGTAACTAAAGTTGGTTGCTCCTACGTGGAACACACACTTCCAGTCAAACTTGACACTTGACTGACTCACGACTGCAATCCGGAGCACATGAGGAGCACGTCACACCTCGGCTGGAAGTGTGTGTTGCACACGTAGGGGCAACCAAGCTCATCACTAATACCGCCAAAGTCATCAAGAAACTGTCAACGTGATTTCTTTTCCTCACGATAGATTACTTTCATACTTCACACCCTGCAAAACACAATTTTCTTACCGGTTTGTTCTCAGATCCCACAGCTTGATGTCATCCGTTAGTGCGCTTGTCAGAAAGAGATCATAGGCCTCGCTCGAATGGGTTATGAATTGAGAGCCCTGACAGTTACATGGCAATACACAAAAGACACAGACAAAAGCACTCTACTTCAAATGCTGCATCTCACATTCACACTCCAGATAAACCCCATTTTCGAGCTTTCCTCCCCGACCTCTCTCCCACTCTCTCTGTCCATGTCACGTGGCATAGATGCGACATGGAGGATTGGACATGGAGGATTGGACATGGAGGATTGGACATGGAGGATTGGACATGGAGGATTGGACATGGAGGATTGGACATGGAGGATTGGACATGGAGGATTGGACATGGAGGATTGGACATGGAGGATTGGACATGGAGGATTGGACATGGAGGATTGGACATGGAGGATTGGACATGGAGGATTGGACATGGAGGATTGGACATGGAGGATTGGACATGGAGGATTGGACATGGAGGATTGGACATGGAGGATTGGACATGGAGGATTGGACATGGAGGATTGGACATGGAGGATTGGACATGGAGGATTGGACATGGAGGATTGGACATGGAGGATTGGACATGGAGGATTGGACATGGAGGATTGGACATGGAGGATTGGACATGGAGGATTGGACATGGAGGATTGGACATGGAGGATTGGACATGGAGGATTGGACATGGAGGATTGGACATGGAGGATTGGACATGGAGGATTGGACATGGAGGATTGGACATGGAGGATTGGACATGGAGGATTGGACATGGAGGATTGGACATGGAGGATTGGACATGGAGGATTGGACATGGAGGATTGGACATGGAGGATTGGACATGGAGGATTGGACATGGAGGATTGGACATGGAGGATTGGACATGGAGGATTGGACATGGAGGATTGGACATGGAGGATTGGACATGGAGGATTGGACATGGAGGATTGGACATGGAGGATTGGACATGGAGGATTGGACATGGAGGATTGGACATGGAGGATTGGACTACTTGCTAAAAGACTACTGTGCAACAGAGTTCATGTCAATGTTTTTGTGTCAAGAAAATGTTGACACAAAAACTACATGAAGAAGTACTCTTTAGTTTGAGGGATTTAAAACGCACACAAGGCAAGAAAAAGGAGAAGGACAAAATGTTACGAGTTATGACTAACTAACTTTTTCATCATAATTTAATTGGCTCGCCATCCGAGTTGAACTTTACACAAGGCAAGGGTAACCATTTCTACGATATCTTTTTTTCTTCTTCTAAAGTCGCATTCGGGCGATCCCACTGCGACCAAGGCATGCGTCCATGCGCTCATGTGGCCACATTACATAGCAACGTCACGCACATGGTCACTAGCCACATGTCACAGTTGCTTTATTTGGATTATTCTAATGCACGAGGCATCCTTCAGAATTTTCAAATTTTATTCATTTCATTCACCGTCTAGTGGCAACAGCCAATATAAAGGAATGGGATGTTATCCAGCCATGGCAACAAAAATAAGGAATACGTTCCAAATCGCGACCGTACCTCGTTCTGACGTATCAGGTATGGTGAGCGGGTATGCACATCCGTCATGGACCTTGCCGTGCGACCTGCGTTCATGTCGAAAACCTCCACAGACTTGTCAGATCCAGCAACAAGAACGATATCTTGTTGGATAGGCAAGGCGTTAAGCTCAACATACCAGTGACAATGGACCTAAGCTCAACATACCAGTCACCTTGGACCCCAGTATTAAGCTCAACATACCAGTCACCTTGGATCCCAGTATTAAGCTCAACATACCAGTCACCTTGGACCCCAGTATTTACTATTAAGCTTAACATACCAGTCACCTTGGACCCCAGCATTAAAGGGGAAGTTAAGGCAAAAATTAAAATTTCACCAGTTGTAGTCTTCGGGGTGCTGAGTCGAATGGTCGTGGTCCGAGGAAGCTGAGACGCTCCCTTCCTACTTGAATCCCAATCGAACTCGCGCACTTCCACCGAAACTGGGTGACTGCGCCCTACTAGATGGGGATTTGTATGCAAAATGTCACTAAAAGCGCCATTTCGTTCTTATAAAAGCACGGATGACCGCGATTGGCCCATATGTTGTAGTCTTTAGGACGCTGCGTCGACTGGTTTTGGTCCGAAAAGGCTGCGATGCAGCGTTCCTCCTTTATTCCCAATCGAACATGGTTGAACAAGCGGTCACGTGCTCCTGCGTACGCCAGTCACCTGGTCACCGTGCCTGCAGGGTACAACTTACTAGCCTGTTTGACCTTTTTTGGGTGCAGTCCTGTCACTCGAGTTGAACCTTGGTGTGAAAGTTGTCGCCTGCTGGCGTGCACGGTGACCAGGTGATTTGGGCACCCAGGAGCACGTGACCGCTTGTTCAAGCATGTTCGATTGGGAATAAAGGAGGAACGCTGCATCGCAGCCTTTTCGGACCAAAACCAGTCGACTCAGCGTCCAAAAGACTACAACATATGGGCCAATGGCGGTCATCCGTGCTTTTATAAGAACGAAATGGCGCTTTTAGTGACATTTTGCATACAAATCCCCATCTAGTAGGGCGCAGTCACCCAGTTTCGGTGGAAGTGCGCGAGTTCGATTGGGATTCAAGTAGGAAGGGAGCGTCTCAGCTTTCTCGGACCAAGACCATTCGACTCAGCACCCCGAAGACTACAACTGGTGAAATTTTAATTTTTGCCTTAACTTCCCTTTAAGCTCAACATACCAGTCACCTTGGACCCCAGTCCTAAGCTCAACATACCTAAGCTGTAAGTGCGTTGTTGTGTGACGGGCTGAGCAATCGCAAAGTGGTGACTTGTATGCCGGCAAAAGTGATTAGAAGACTTCTTATAACTTCACACATACCGTACTTCCGCAGATACAAGCACACCTCTTTTCAAACTGTACAGAGTTCCAACCTGGGTTGAAAATTCTCAGGTAAATCTAGCCTGAACCGGTAGTGCATCCCCGAGTCCCGTACTAAATACTGGAGAGACAAAAATGTTGTCCTAGCCCAGTCACTACTACAGTACATGTATATAATCCATGCAGCAGGTTATGTGTGTACATTGTATAGCAGGTTATGTGTGTACATTGTATATAGATGTATCCATGCAGCAGGTTATGTGTGTACATTGTATAGCAGGTTATGTGTGTACATTGTATATGTAGGACTCAGTATAGAGTCCATGCAGGTTATGTGTGTACATTGTATATAGATGGATACAGGAGTTGAAAGAATTCACACAGGACAGAGCTGTTATGGCCTGAGCTGTGCTATGTTGAAACTGCTTTGACATTTTGTATTTGTTAGTTGTCTGATATCTGCAACAACACACACACATGCACGCACGCACACGCACACACGCATGCACGCACATACACGCACGCACACACACACACACACACACACACACGCACAGAGTGTTGGGATGCATTGGGACCCCAACACCAATACACACACACACACACACACACACACACACACACACACACACACACACACACACACACACACAAATGATACAGGATGTGACAGATAATTTTGGCTATTGACCCCACGTGGAGCCCATTGCTATTGTTCTTCAACCATATGCCTACCGTTTGATGTCATCCGGTTTCTCAGTGTTGATGTTATACTGGTACAAACCAAATGTGTTTCCATGAGCGATTAGGACAAACTTGTCCAGGAAATAGAAACGAGAATGAGTGATGTCCTTAGTGAAGGTGCCGTTATCGTCCTGGAGAGGTGCACTTCCCTAGACAATAGAGTAGTAAGAAAGGGAAGGACAACAACACAAGAGACCTTTTAATAACATCTGCAACTCTGCATGCCTCTATCAACTGTAGAGCAATGGCATCGGTTGCTCAACATTTTACTCTGCACCACAGTTAGCCAGTGACCCACCCATGAATGTGATCAGTTCATGAAATCATGCAATAGCAGTGTTGTCTTCACCTTGACAACAGCGTCTTCACCGCTAGAGTCCACCAAGCCTGGAGTGCCAGTCAGTGGTGCAATACAAGCTGGCCGGCACGGCCAGCCTGAGCACTTTGTGAAGCCTTTAAAAACACTGCTTTGGCTTACCAACTGTTTGTCAGTGGTTGGCTTCTTCTGTAATGCTCCAGCACGCGAAGCTGAGACTGTTGCACTGTGATGCTGCCGATCAAAGACAAGCAGTGGTTCAGTGAGGTTGGACGAGCTCCACATGCGCACAGTGCGGTCTGTGCCAGCGCTCACTAGCCTGTCGCCGTGTGCAGCCCAGCAGAGATCCACGACAGCACCATCATGACCTTGTTTTAAAGCACAATCAGGCATTGGATACACCATGGGTGGCTAGATCTCAAGCTCCTGTACAGACATCCAGACTATTACATGCCGTACACACATCCCAGACTATTACATGCGTTATACCCTACATACATCCCAGACTATTACATGTCATACAGACATCCAGACTATTGCACATGGCATGCCTTACAGATATACCGGACCATTGCTGCATGCCTTACAGACATTCCCGGGTATTGCATGGCGTACAGCATGGCCAGGATGATGTCGCTGGTGATGGAATCTATGTTATTAGGCTGCACCAAAACACTTCTTTTATGTCACTGATTGACCCAATTTTTGATCTTTTTTTATAAACTTTGTGTTGGTTAACAGGTTGTGGCTGTTCTGTGTGAAGGGCAAAGTGCCAAATGCCCATAAAGAGACTAGTGTGTCTGTGCACTCTGGCGAGGTGACTTAATTAAACAGTTAAAACATGCAGCACGATGCTCCGACTGATCGACACATCACACATTCTGCAGGTTGGTTTGGCTTGGGTAGACTGGCTGACATGAAGCACTCACCAGGATAAATTGGGTAGACTGGTTGACATTGGGCCAAGTACCCCCCCCCCCCCCCTCCCCCCCCCCCCCATTCTAAGCAACATTTGGTGTAACCAGAGGCTAGAGGCTCACCTTATGATTTGCTGTTGTAGTTTTGACACCTAGCAGCTCTACAGCAGCTCTACAGCAGCTCTACAGCAGCTCTACAGCCGGGTTACCAGCAAACTCCTTCTCTGATTTTTTAGTAACTAACTCACCACTTAGTTTTACCTCACCAGGCGCGTGCACCGCGTGGTTTTCTTGGAGCCCGGAAACCACCTTTTTGCGGCCAGCGATATTTTTGCTGCATGCGCAACATGCGGTGCGCGTGCACTGTCACAGTGTGCGTAATTCATGCATCTACGCGAGTGACGCTCGACCCACTAGGCCACTAGTACGTAGCTAGCTAAACTATACGTCAGGCACAGGCACAGCCACTAGGCCACTAGTACGTAGCTAGCTCAGCTATACGTCAGGCACAGGCACAGCCACTAGGCCACTAGTACGTAGCTAGCTAAGCTATACGTCAGGCACAGGCACAGCCACTAGGCCACTAGTACGTAGCTAGCTAAGCTATACGTCAGGCACAGCCACTAGGCCACTAGTACGTAGCTAGCTCAGCTATACGTCAGGCACAGGCACAGCCACTAGGCCACTAGTACGTAGCTAGCTCAGCTATACGTCAGGCACAGGCACAGCCACTAGGCCACTAGTACGTAGCTAGCTCAGCTATACGTCAGGCACAGGCACAGCCACTAGGCCACTAGTACGTAGCTAGCTAAGCTATACGTCAGGCACAGGCACAGGCACAGCCACTAGGCCACTAGTACGTAGCTAGCTCAGCTATACGTCAGGCACAGGCACAGCCACTAGGCCACTAGTACGTAGCTAGCTCAGCTATACGTCAGGCACAGGCACAGCCACTAGGCCACTAGTACGTAGCTAGCTAAGCTATACGTCAGGCACAGGCACAGCCACTAGGCCACTAGTACGTAGCTAGCTAAGCTATACGTCAGGCACAGGCACAGGCACAGCCACTAGGCCACTAGTACGTAGCTAGCTCAGCTATACGTCAGGCACAGGCACAGCCACTAGGCCACTAGCTAAGTTATACGTCAGGCACAGGCACAGGCACAGCCACTAGGCCACTAGTACGTAGCTAGCTAAGCTATACGTCAGGCACAGGCACAGCCACTAGTACGTAGCTAGCTAAGCTATACGTCAGGCACAGGCACAGCCACTAGGCCACTAGTACGTAGCTAGCTCAGCTATACGTCAGGCACAGGCACAGCCACTAGGCCACTAGTACGTAGCTAGCTCAGCTATACGTCAGGCACAGGCACAGCCACTAGGCCACTAGTACGTAGCTAGCTCAGCTATACGTCAGGCACAGGCACAGCCACTAGGCCACAGTACCGGCGCTAGTGACATGTCCACTCACGCGCGATGCAAATAATTTTTTGCTGGACTTGACTACGCTGTACAGACTGTCAGGTCAGTGTACTGTGCTTGTGCAAGGACATCAAAGACAAAGCGTGGACAGTAGTTGTGCAAGGACATCAAAGACAAAGCGTGGACAGTAGGCATGTCGCATACATGTACATGTATGTCCAAAGTGGAAACCAGGGCCGCTTCATCGTGGTTTTGAAGTGGGTGCTTTGGTCTTGGACTCGAGTACGAGCGGCTGTCTGTTTTGTTAGTAAAAGTACTGTTCAGGTTTGTGGTTTTGAGGACAAAGGCAATGAGTTTTCAGCAGAAGACTTTGTCCGCTCTCTGGGGAAAAAAAAACAGCAGCGTCGCACCCGGAACGACGTGAAATTTCTGACGGAGAGTCGGATTCTTCCGCCACCGGCACCGGCATTGCTGAAGGCGGCAGCCAAGTTGAAGTTCAAGACTGTGACGAGCCAAGTTTCACAATAGACAACGAAACTGCTGACGAGCCCGTTGCAAAAAGATTGACTTTTGGTGAAGATTTTGACTTCTCCGACGTTGGCACACTTTATGATGGCGAGAATTGTTGGTGGAAACTATGTCCACGCACTGCCCCTTTATAAAACAAAGGTGGCGATCGCCAATCATCACTTGACACCCACCAGGTCCTTCCCTTATCCAGTCAGTAGCTTATTGCAAAATGGCGGTCGAAACTTTTTGGAAACCACCTTTTTTTGACCCGGTGCACGCGCCTGCTCACCTGTAGCAGTTGAGATCTTGGAAGTCGAGTTCAGCGGTGTCCGTACTACATCCAGCGTTTTCCTTGCCATAGCACATGCCAGTAAGCTCCCCGAAGCTGTTGAAAAATAGATCAGTCGATGCAACATTAGTAGGCTATTCAATCTAGAGACAACCCAACACAGTGCATTCCTCCATGCACTGACAAGCAACTGACGAGTGACCAGTACCTACATGTACATGCACAGATAACACAGACTAGTACACGATGTGCAGTAGTACAATGTATGAAAACTGCACGCATCCCGGTTCACTGCCATACAGTACACTCAACCGGAATATACAACTGTTAAAAAACAGTGTCTCCACCAGTAGAATGTTAGTGTGTAGGCTGAGTTACTATGGAGATACTGATCATCACAGTACGGACAGACAACATAGCAAGTGAAGCAGGAACTAGAAGAAAGTCCCTATGGTTAATTAGAAGTGAAGGGTTTTCAAGCCTTTCTATGACTGCTATGCCTTTTCGAATGAGCCACAGGCGTGCAGACGCTAAGTTGAGTGATGACCTGCTTACCAGAGTACTGGATCTTGGTGATGGCTGACTGTTGAGGGCTGATTGGCAAGCAAGCTTTGCGATGCACTGGTGCAGCTGCACTCAGTGGATAGGCGGATTTCCCACTAAGAGCAGATCTACAATTGCACAAGTCAAACCACAAACGACATTCAGCCATGCTAACCAACACTGGACTTTCAGCAGAGGAATAGTCAGAATGCAAATCTGCTCCTAAGGCAGTCTTTTTAAAAGGGTCTTTAGGACATGGTCCCATACATTGGCGGCACAGCGGACTGTGCACATACTTCTATGTCCTCAATTTTAGGTACGTACCAGGCAGGGTTCTACTTTGTGCAGTGTGTGACACAGCAGAGAAACATGACGTTAGTTCTCGAGCATATCTTTGCCAGTTTACATCGCAACATATGGAGTGGATTGGTAGGTGGTACAGTTTGTGTGCACAAGCTTTTGTGTGTGTGTGTGTGTGTGTGTGTGTGTGTGTGTGTGTGTGTGTGTGTGTGTGTGTGTGACGGTGTGTGGAGGGGGGGGGGGGGGGAGGATATGTATCTATATGCACCAGATTGATCAGTAACAGATAAAGAGGTCGAGTCAATGATCCCACAAGCTAAACCTACCCTGTGGCTCCCACCTTCATTGCAGCTGGCTTCTTGGCCATGGTAGGGGATGATTTTGTCTGAGGTGCAAACATTTTTGTCCTTTGCGGAAAGAAAAGATTCCAACATGGCATCACATACACAGCCACACAGACAAACACGTATGTATGCACGAACGTACGGTCACCAACACGCACACACGTTACATACATCACAGTTGCCCCTAGAAACGTAATCGGATCAAACTCATCACCAGCAATCAGCGACATCTCGCCTGACAAAAGTTTTTCAAATAAAATATTTCCACCCAAACGTCACTGCTGGTGCTGAGCTCGCGCGATCGAGCGTGAAGTTTTTTTTGTGATCTCAATGAAAAAGGATTTTTTTGAACTCGCGCTGTACACAACAAGCTCTCTCTGCATGTCTTTTTCGGTGGAGGTGATTTTTGTTGTTGTTATTGTTGTGGCTGGCGGCGAGAAGGCTCTCATTTACGCTAGGTATTTCATAGACAGAATGAGCCTGGTTTTTACGCCAAGCTGATGTTTTCAGTAGCAGTCTTAGGGGCCTGAAGTTTTCGCTGCTTCTTACCGGATCGACAGTGGGAAAGAAGGTACGTTTATTTTATTGTAATAAATTAGGTCGCGAGGTCGACACAATTGAGCTGTTCGTTGCACTGTGAATTTTGTTGCTTTAGGGTGGCAGCGTGCAGTACCTTGTGAAATGGAGAGACTTTATCCTTTACGAAGTTGGGAGTGCGAAGAAGATATCAGTGACGATCTATCAGGTGATTTCATTTCATTTTGGGTGAATTTATTGAATGTATTCTTGCATGAATTTGAAAATCTCCCTTTTGTTTGCTGTAGATCTTTTGATGGTTCGGGGAATGTTGGGCCCTTTCTCAGATGACGAATGTTTGAGGCAGCTGATGGAGCTTGCACTGCTGTGCAGTGAAAAAATAGAAGTGAAATAGTCTATTTCTGACTTTCAAATCAGAAACTGGACAAAGGGGGTTGGGACCGAAGAATTTCCCTGTGAAGTTCTTTCCTCCAGGTTGGGATGCTTTTGTTGTACCTGCGCCTGCACGTGTTATCTCTTCGTCGTAGCTGCTGCTGTATTTGTGTCTCTGTGTGTACATGTGGTTGCACGTGTTGTCTCTTCGTCGTAGCTGCTGCTGTATTTGTGTCTCTGTGCTGCTGACCCGTACATGCTGCTGCGCTGCTTTGTTGTTGACACGTGCACCTTTTTGTGCTGAGTACACCACCTTTTGTGCTGACGAGGGCACCAATTTCTGATATCATGTTTTCCTTTTGCCATGTCGTTGTCAGTTGTCAGACGTTCGTTGTCAGAGTCAGTTGTCCGACGGTCGTCGTCTGTTGTCAGTCGTTCGTTGTCAGAGTCAGACGTTTGTTGACAGTCGTCAGTCATTCGTTGTCAGTGTTAGTTCTCCATTATGAGTTCTTCCGTCGCCGCTTGAAGTAAACTATGAAAAGCTCTCTCTCTAGCTCTAGAGAAAAACCACTGACTAGTTCGTTTTGAGGTGTGGCGTGGCGAGGATAGAAGAGGCAGTTCGTTCTCAACCTTCCGAGACGACATTTGGCGCCCAACTAATCGAACCCACGACCCTGAAGCTCGTCGCTCTCCGGCCGGTGTTTTTCGTTTTCCTCTTCGCGTTCTCGCCATGGCTCCGCTTTGCTGCGTCTGTTCAACCCTTTCCTAGATCCTCGGAGCTCCTACTCAGGTGAGCATGCCTTTGTAATTGTCTACTCTGCTATGCGTAATGTGTTGCCGTACCTTGTATTCGATTTCGAATTTTCAAATAATTGTTTTGCGTCGGGTGACTCGGGTCCCGGCAGGAATTCCGTTGAACCTTGTTCTCTTGTGTTCGAGTGTGTACTCGTAGTGTAGTCTTGCTGCTCGTTGGAAGTTCGCCCCGTTGTGTTAGTTGTGTCGCTCTGACTACCCAGTACCCTGTACGACTCGTACTGTACTGTTGTGTATGAAAATTTCAAACTTCTGTGCGTGCGCTACTCGTTCGAATCTGGAATTACTTGTGTTTGCATGTTCGTCGTGCATTCAGCATGGGTAGCTTTGATCTCGTCTTGTGTTGTGCACTTGTGCTTGTCACGGAGTTGCCGTCGGACTGCTCCGATAGTGTGACTGTGTCGCGTGATTTGTTTAGATGTCCACCTGAACGTTCTGGAGGTGCTGCCTCGTATGTAGTCGATCCATATTGTTTTGTTTCGTGTTTTTACCGTTTTAGTAGTAGTTTCTCCATGTTCTGTGTACATGGTGTAGAGCGTTGTCAGGCTCGGTCATCATGGTCATGCTCTGTCAATAAAGTAGGAAAGCTGTTGGCTTCCGGTTTGGTGGGAGGTGTGAACTTCATGTAGGATTCTCGTTCTTGATCCAGGTTGAATTTTTTTTGTGAGCGTGTGGTTTTGTAATAATTGTGTTTCGGCATGTGGGTTTCTCTAGTTCGTCTGGGTGGGCGTCTGATCATGGTGAGCCACGGTCTGCTTGGTGGTCTGCAGGGATCCTGCGCTTTTTTGTATCGGTTTGCCTTGCGGGTGTTATGGTTTCCGGGTGTTGCTGGTTGGCCCTTGTGTGTCCCAGTCGGTGCCGGACAGTTTTTTTTCTTCGGTTTTTCGGTTTTGTGAGCGGATGTACTATAAGTTCCGTGTTATTCAGGTTCAATCCCTGTGGTTTTTTCAGGTTCAATCCCTGTGGGTTTTTTCAGGTTAGAGACCTGTGGTTATTCAGGGTAGCGCCCTGTGGTTTTTCTTCATTATCTTTTGCGTATTGGTAACCGATTTGTTTGTGTGTCCTCAATGGTGTCCTCACTGATTAATTGCTCCTGTTTCAATCGACGTGTTCTTCCTGGCTGTTCTTCCCTTCCTTCGTGTGCTTTTCTGATTTTTGGTGATGGCTGAGATGTTTGCGTCAGTCCTTCTCTCTTTCTGTGTGTGTCCTGTGATTCTCGGAGTTTCTGTAGCGCCATCGGTTTTCGGACAGCCGGCCAGTGTGCGTCCTGCTGCCCCAGTCTTCTTCTCGGCCGGTGCGTGCTGTTGGTCTCGCCGCTCCTGGAAGCGTCGCTGGGTCCGTCGGCATAACCTGTTTTCTCATGCATTTGTACTTTTGTTTTGTCATGACTGGTGGATGGGTGGCGTACTAGGTTGGTGCTGTTCTAAGAATAAAAGATCCAAAGGGACAAACACAGGTCGAACAGCTCGCCAGCCGGGGTCCTCTGCAAAATCTGTTGCTTGCAGGTTCCGTTGATTGGTGCACAGTTTTGCGGGGCTCCCGACTGGTGTTAACCCTCCTGGCCTACTCGTCATGCGTTCAACAGTTGTGGCCCACCTCTTTTGTGTTTTATTGTCGCCTGTTTATGTTGCTTCATATTTCATTTCCCCTGTCTTTCTGTCTTCTTCTCCGGTCTGTCTCCTTCCGTTTTTTATACACTTCACTTTTGCTTCCATCCACAGGAGTGGATGTCTTTTTTTGGTAGGGGATAGTGTTGTACCTGCGCCTGCACGTGTTATCTCTTCGTCGTAGCTGCTGCTGTATTTGTGTCTCTGTGTGTACATGTGGTTGCACGTGTTGTCTCTTCGTCGTAGCTGCTGCTGTATTTGTGTCTCTGTGCTGCTGACCCGTACATGCTGCTGCGCTGCTTTGTTGTTGACACGTGCACCTTTTTGTGCTGAGTACACCACCTTTTGTGCTGACGAGGGCACCAATTTCTGATATCATGTTTTCCTTTTGCCATGTCGTTGTCAGTTGTCAGACGTTCGTTGTCAGAGTCAGTTGTCCGACGGTCGTCGTCTGTTGTCAGTCGTTCGTTGTCAGAGTCAGACGTTTGTTGACAGTCGTCAGTCATTCGTTGTCAGTGTTAGTTCTCCATTATGAGTTCTTCCGTCGCCGCTTGAAGTAAACTATGAAAAGCTCTCTCTCTAGCTCTAGAGAAAAACCACTGACTAGTTCGTTTTGAGGTGTGGCGTGGCGAGGATAGAAGAGGCAGTTCGTTCTCAACCTTCCGAGACGACACTTTCATGAACGTACATGGACAAGGCCCACGGGCTCACTACCTGGTTACCATCAAGCCTATGATTCGCCGTAGTCCATGTACGTTCCTGCAGGACTCCTCTGGATCTATGGCAGTAGGGGATCGTGCTGCCCGGCAGTTTGTCTCTTCCACAGAAAAGGGCATTGATTTTAATCATGAGCTTACCGCAGAGCACAACGAAAGCATTGTAGCATGAAACTAATTTGTCTGAATACAAATCTGCACAATGGCACAGACGGTTAATGGAGGTAAAGCATGGCATCACCAGCATTGTGTTGTACCTGCGCCTGCACGTGTTATCTCTTCGTCGTAGCTGCTGCTGTATTTGTGTCTCTGTGTGTACATGTGGTTGCACGTGTTGTCTCTTCGTCGTAGCTGCTGCTGTATTTGTGTCTGTGCTGCTGACCCGTACATGCTGCTGCGCTGCTTTGTTGTTGACACGTGCACCTTTTTGTGCTGAGTACACCACCTTTTGTGCTGACGAGGGCACCAATTTCTGATATCATGTTTTCCTTTTGCCATGTCGTTGTCAGTTGTCAGACGTTCGTTGTCAGAGTCAGTTGTCCGACGGTCGTCGTCTGTTGTCAGTCGTTCGTTGTCAGAGTCAGACGTTTGTTGACAGTCGTCAGTCATTCGTTGTCAGTGTTAGTTCTCCATTATGAGTTCTTCCGTCGCCGCTTGAAGTAAACTATGAAAAGCTCTCTCTCTAGCTCTAGAGAAAAACCACTGACTAGTTCGTTTTGAGGTGTGGCGTGGCGAGGATAGAAGAGGCAGTTCGTTCTCAACCTTCCGAGACGACACTTTCATGAACGTACATGGACAAGGCCCACGGGCTCACTACCTGGTTACCATCAAGCCTATGATTCGCCGTAGTCCATGTACGTTCCTGCAGGACTCCTCTGGATCTATGGCAGTAGGGGATCGTGCTGCCCGGCAGTTTGTCTCTTCCACAGAAAAGGGCATTGATTTTAATCATGAGCTTACCGCAGAGCACAACGAAAGCATTGTAGCATGAAACTAATTTGTCTGAATACAAATCTGCACAATGGCACAGACGGTTAATGGAGGTAAAGCATGGCATCACCAGCATTGTGTTGTACCTGCGCCTGCACGTGTTATCTCTTCGTCGTAGCTGCTGCTGTATTTGTGTCTCTGTGTGTACATGTGGTTGCACGTGTTGTCTCTTCGTCGTAGCTGCTGCTGTATTTGTGTCTGTGCTGCTGACCCGTACATGCTGCTGCGCTGCTTTGTTGTTGACACGTGCACCTTTTTGTGCTGAGTACACCACCTTTTGTGCTGACGAGGGCACCAATTTCTGATATCATGTTTTCCTTTTGCCATGTCGTCGTCAGTTGTCCGACGGTCGTCGTCAGTTGTCAGACGTTCGTTGTCAGAGTCAGTTGTCCGACGTTCGTCGTCAGACATTCGTTGTCAGTGTTAGTTCTCCATTATGAGTTCTTCCGTCGCCGCTTGAAGTAAACTATGAAAACTCTCTCTCTAGCTCTAGAGAAAAACCACTGACTAGTTCGTTTTGAGGTGTGGCGTGGCGAGGATAGAAGAGGCAGTTCGTTCTCAACCTTCCGAGACGACATTTGGCGCCCAACTAATCGAACCCACGACCCTGAAGCTCGTCGCTCTCCGGCCTGTGTTTTTCGTTTTCCTCTTCGCGTTCTCGCCATGGCTCCGCTTTGCTGCGTCTGTTCAACCCTTTCCAAGATCCTCGGAGCTCCTACTCAGGTGAGCATGCCTTTGTAATTGTCTGCTCTGCGTAATGTGTTGCCGTACCTTGTATTCGATTTCGAATTTTCAAATAATTGTTTTGCGTCGGGTGACTCGGGTACGCGGGTCCCGGCAGGAATTCCGTGGAACCTTGTTCTCTTGTGTTCGAGTGTGTACTCGTAGTGTAGTCTTGCATGCTCGTTGGAAGTAATTAGTTCGCCCCGTTGTGTTAGTTGTGTCGCTCTGACTACCCTGTACTGTACTGTTGTGTATGAAAATTTCAAACTTCTGTTCGTGCGCTACTCGTTCGAATCTGGAACTTGTGTTTGCATGTTCGTCGTGCATTCAGCATGGGTAGCTTTGATCTCGTCTTGTGTTGTGCACTTGTGCTTGTCACGGAGTTGCCGTCGGACTGCTCCGATAGTGTGACTGTGTCGCGTGATTTGTTTAGATGTCCACCTGAACGTTCTCGAGGTGCTGCCTCGTATGGAGTCGATCCATATTGTTTTGTTTCGTGTTTTTACCGTTTTAGTAGTAGTTTCTCCATGTTCTGTGTACATGGTGTAGAGCGTTGTCAGGCTCGGTCATGCACTGTCAACAAAGTAGGAAAGCTGTTGGCTTCCGGTTTGGTGGGAGGTGTGAACTTCATGTAGGATTCTCGTTCTTGATCCAGGTTGAATTTTTTTTGTGAGCGTGTGGTTTTGTAATAATTGTGTTTCGGCATGTGGGTTTCTCTAGTTCGTCTGGGTGGGCATCTGATCATGGTGAGCCACGGTCTGCTTGGTGGTCTGCAGGAATCCTGCGTTTTTTTTTTATCGGTTTGCCTTGCGGGTGTTATGGTTTCCGGGTGTTGCTGGTTGGCCCTTGTGCGTCGCAATCGGTCCCTGACAGTTTCTTTTCTTCAGTTTTTTGGTTTTGCGAGCGGATGTACTATAAGTTCCGTGTTTTTTCAGGTTCAATCCCTGCGGTTTTTTCAGGTTCAATCCCTGCGGTTTTTTCAGGTTCGATCCCTGTGGGTTTTTTCAGGGTAGCGCCCTGTGGTTTTTCTTCATTATCTTTTGCGTATTGGTAACCGATTTGTTTGTGTGTCCTCAATGGTGTCCTCACTGATTAATTGCTCCTGTTTCAATCGACGTGTTCTTCCTGGCTGTTCTTCCCTTCCTTCGTGTGCTTTTCTGATTTTTGGTGATGGCTGAGATGTTTGCGTCAGTCCTTCTCTCCGAGACGACAATTGTATTCCTGGAAGCAGTGCAAGTTATAGATTTAGGTATCAATATTTATCTAAGCTTTAGCGAAGTCCGGACGCAGTACATTACTAGTGTGAAAGATAGAAGAAAAAGCAATGATATCTGTATATACCCGGAAAGAGAGGTGAGAGTGGGTGGGAGTAAGTGAAAGCACTTGTACAAGCTAAACATCCGTGCAACCGGAAAGAGCAGAGAAAAGGCTAAAGCAATTACACAGGCCATGTGTACGAGGTAATTTAACAGTGAGACCCAAACATTCTTGTAAACCAGAATGCAGCATCAGCACACACTTTCTATTTCTGCATGTTGCGCTGCTGTTCCCGTTTCCCAACGATATGATGAGGCTCTCCGTTATGCTTCTGCTGGTTTTCCTGTGCAGGTATGTGCTGCCGTAGCTCAGAGAAATCTTTGGCCAGGGTAGCCAAGATGGCATCACCCACATCCTCCTCTCCTTCAGGTTCACTTGTAGGTTTGGCATTCATGCTTGACATCTCCTTCAGTACTGTGTAGGTCTTCTCCAATTTGTTTTTGTCTGCCCATACCATTTGCACTGCTCAGTGATGTCGGCGACAGTCGCCTCCAGCTCACCATTTTCCATTTTTTCTTTACTTTTTGGCTACGCTGTGTGTCCTTGAGGTAGCATTTGAGGCTGACCAGTTCTTCTACCTTTGTTTTGCAGACATTCTTGTCTAGTGTTCAGTGATCGAACCCAGTCAATGTTGAAGCACCCTTGTTATTTCTTTCCGTTTCTTTTTATTCGTGTACGCCGCTGCCTGCAACCGTGCGTTTTAATAGGTTTGCGAGAATCTCTTTGCACCTGCAGCAACCAGAGTTTGAAAGTGCCGACACAAACTGGAAGCATGCCCAGTTTTCAGACAACTAGCTGCTTCAAAAATTCTTATGTCAGATGAGTGACTGGTTACGCAGCCGACATTATGGTGACATAATGTGTCCTTGTAGTTCTGTTTATTATTACTTGTATATTTCACTAACTCGGCTAAAGGCCGAGTTTTCCGCAACCGTAGGAACGCCACCACCCTTCAAGGATCGTGTGTTTATTATAACAGTGTATTTTGTTATTTGTTTTGACCATCAGTCCTTGGCTGATGCTGGTCATACCTTCAACATGTTGACGCGTTTTTCAAGGCATTCAATATACGTAGGCCGCAAGATTCTATCTTTTCATAACGAATACCGATGGCTAGTGCTTCCCCACTAGCTGCGGAAGTGTCATATCTGGCTGCGGCCAACTGCCCTTTAATTTGTGTGTTGTCGCTATTGCTGTCTATGTCTCTGTGTGTGCCGGTATATGAGGAACGAGAATTGGTGTTATTGTTGTTGTTGTTGTTCTGGTTGTCATGGGCTGTGGCTGTTGAATGTAGGCTGTCGCGTTTGTTGTTGTACTTTTATTTAAAGCTGCATCACAAACAGGTAACCACCTTGATGATGGTGCACAATATCCGTTGAAGAAGCCGCAAAAAACACTGTATTCTCAAACCAGTGAGCTGCAGAATGAAACCAAGTATCAAGCTGGCAAAGCTGTCAGCCACTCTAAACGCTGTCCTCAAACCATACCACCTAGAAATTTACACAAAACAAGTTGCTATTTGTCAACAGGCAGTCATAAAATTCGACTCCCTAACTCAGTCACTCTACAGTACAGAGTACTAGAGTAGTGTAGTCACTGAGTAGTCTACGTCCTTGTACATGACAGCATGCATCATGTCAGTACATATGTACATGGACATGGCATGATCCAGCACATGGCCATGGGAAAGCCCCTACAAAATGGCCTTCAGAGAAAGCCACGCGGTTGGAGAGGTAGTTTACTCGAAAAAACTGAGAAAGAAGTGCTTTTCATCTTCTTGCTGTTCAATGTCAAGCCAGAAACAATTGAGAAGATGCTTGAAATGTGCAGAATGAGGCGATTTCCTAGATCTTTGAAGCTAGAAAGCGCACTGGACCTGCAATCTTTTGGAACTGGTCCTTCTTGAGGACAGAGATCAGACTAGCCAGATGACAATGCTGTGGTTTGCTGGCTGACAATATTTGGAGGAAGCTTCAGAAATGACCATGAAGAAGGTCAATTCTTGCTATTTCCTCAAGATCACCAAGGTAACAGATACTTTTCAGTGGAGAAGAAAATCATGATTCTTAGGAGTTGAGATCGCATCGGTTGTTCAATATTTTTCACTTTCGTTTTTTTCGTTGTGTAACTGTTCGTCTTGTTGGCGTGGTTCACTGGTTTGATGCCTTACATCTCGATTATGGCCATAGTTCAGAGCAATTTTCTTCCTTCCAAGATCAATCTCTGCAGTAAATGCGCAAATATTTTACGGAATTTCGGACTCTGTGGGATGTCATATAATTGCTGGTAATGTTGAGCTCCAATGAACCTTTCTCCCTCTTTGCTGCATGAAGGGAACTGCGATCTCAGGTGACCCCCGAGGTAAGCGATCCCGGCCGTTTTGCAAGGGCCATGTATGCTGTAACTATGCCATCGATACGGAGTTTTGATTTCAGCTCCTCGTTTACGTGGCATCACTTGTTTCACTCACCTTGCTAGTGTCCCGCCACCAGCAGCTTTCTTCAGAACTACTCCCTTCACCCTTGGCAGTTTCTTTGCTGGCGTTGTTGTGGTGTTGGTAGTCAATCTAGCTATGATTGCAACAGGACGGAAAATGGACCTGATTCCGAGTAGCCGATTATTTTCCTGTGCGTCGCGCTACTCTTGCCTGTGCAGCCTCGTGACAGGATGTTCTATTTTGATGCGGCGTGGTGTCAATCAGAGTCACCCACTCGTCGCTCACGAAATCCACTCGAAATCTATCTAGACCTTTCAAGTACTACTAAAATAACTTACTAACCAAAAGTGGGATGAAATGGTCTGCCAAGTGAGCATTGGTGACATAAAAACCAAGCTGAAAGATAAGCGACAATGTTGATGACGCGTACCAAGTACTCACACAGCAAAGAGAGCACACTACCTACGTGTGTCAATGTGTCAGAAGGACAGTCTTACCTTGGAGCTGCTGTGTAACCCGAAGACTTCACTTTAGATTTGAACGTCAAGGGCTGGTCTTTCACACCTGGTTTCGCTGAAGGCGCCGAGCCGCTTTTCAGCTTACCACCTACAAGTCACAGATGCAGGTGAGTCATCCCAGTTATCCCAGTCATCCCAGTCATCCCAGTTATATCATATGTCACACTGACAAGACTACATTATCCAATTTTTCTCCATCACATTATTAACTGTATCATGAGGGTTGGAGGGTGTAGTGTTCACACATACATATATGGACTGTCACACGCATATATGTACACAGCGCCGTTTGTACTCCTATCCATTTACATAGGCCGCTTCCCACACCTGTGCTGGCAGTCGGTACGCACCGACTCTGTACTCATGCACGCACACCATGACATTCTGTTGGCATCATATTGCGGGGCTTTCCGGAGCTCCGGGTTAGTTGTTGTTTGGAATAAAGTAAGAGACCAACATTACAGAGGGGTGGGTTAGTCGGGTCAAATTCTGCATACCAACACAGTGCATCATAGGATACAACTGACATTACCCATACCAGCAATGGGATGTTTTCTTCCAGGGCCACCTGTTGGATCAAGTGACTTGGAGCTGCTCGGTGTGAGAGGAACTACAGCCAGCACTGAGCTTGGCTGTAGAGGTTGGCTGGAAAGCACAGCGCAGAGTTCAGCCGATTAGTGCAGTGAAAACATTCACTACAGAATCGGTCCAACAGATAAGTTGTACCGTGACCTGGTAATTTTAAACAATATGTACACAGCTCATGGCACTAGTAAGTTTTCCTCAATACGACGAGGACATACACCGATATGCTGTTATGATGTACTCCTATAGTTTAGGTTGGCCGGCAAAGGGACAGTCTCTTTGTATCTTGCACTGTATTCTGGAGCAGTCAAACTGACAAGTTCTTTCGGTAGATGCGTTCCATTTTTTCTACTCAACATGTAGATTCTACCTTTCTCTACCGGCTCTACGAGGTTTGAAGGTGGTAGAGGTCGGTAGAAGTTGGTAGAGGTACAGGACTTCCAGTTAGATCAAGGACTGTTGTACACAACTGTACAGAATTCCATGCGGAAAAAATCAAACATCGAAAATACAACGGCACTTCTGTCTTGCATAAAGTTAATAACGTAGTCAAAGCATACATGCTTGTCTCACCTCGACAGAACAGATACAGCGTCAGATGTTGTAGCGGACGCATCTGGGCTCTGATCTGCAGCGGCTAGGTTTCCGGAAGATCCACCACTGATCCAATGCTTATCATCAATGTCAGCGATCTATTCAGCATCAGTAGTTCACCCAAACCCAAATTATTCCTCTCCTTTTCACAAGATTTCACCAATAACCTACAGCCACAAGTCTTGCAACAATGATGAAGCTGGGACCAAAACTAGACCAGCCGAGAGACAAAGAAGGCGGTAGGATAGGTGCAGCCAGTTCCAGAGAAGTCAGCTTTGGAGCACAAGCAGTCGTGAATGCAAAAACTAATGATGGGTTGTACAGATACAGGTCCCACAGAAAGAACAGCCTGATCTAGTGCCCGTCCAGAAGGATATTAAAATTTGTGCAAGGCAGACTTTTGCCGAGCGCTTTCCTTAAAACAGGTTGTTTATGTGGATAGTTTGGTTCAGAAGTGATTACCAATGATCTGCTAAATTTCCAAAGTGATACACATGTGCACATGTTGCTAGCCGCTGCAACATAAGCAATGATCATAGTCAGCAGATCTAGATAGCAGGTGATTGTCAGGTATTTTCTCTCTGCATATTCACACCTTCCACCCATTCTTCTTCTTTTTGCACTGAAGTACAGTACGTCCCCTCGGTTATAGCGTGGATGTTTGAAAAACGACTTTTAATTCTTGTTTCCGATATTTCTTACTCACAATAAAACAGTGTGATGATTATATCATATGCATGTGTGCAGAGGCGGGAAGGCCATCGTACATGCGATGCAGTGCTACTGTGTGTGCGGCTGTTCATAGTCCCATAGGCTTACCATGTGGCTATGCAACACAAGTTGCATGGCCACAACAGTTGAACCTGCAGAACTACGACGCAATGTGAGTCGGATCAGAACTGCATTGGGCAGATGTCTACAGGCGATACACTTTGTACTAATCTGGCATATTTTGCTCCACAAAGTCCATTCTTAGGACCGGTATATTCTACTATGCGATAACATTGCTTGTAGGAATAAATGTTTTAACTTGAAACCCATGTTATGAATATGAAAATATGAGAGTTCATTCTTGTAGGCAGTATATTCTTTTAGATGACCACATTATAGCCAGTACGCACTGTACATTATAACTATTTAGGCAGTGTACGAGTATTACCTGCCACACTGTACATGTTTTCAGGTTATCACTATTATGCATACCTGCTCAGCTTGTGGACTAGAGTCGGTGGCGACTGGGAAGTGAAACTGTAGAACAGTGGCTGATGCTACCAGTGCTCCAGCACTGATACACCAAACCTGTAGGATGAGCAACAAACAAATTAGACGGTTCGCGTCATTCAACTTCGCGTACAGGGCAGGTCAAGAACCACCTTTCCGCTTCCGTGGGACACCACCACCCCACCTCATGACCAGGCGTCAGATGCGGTTCCTAAACGGTGGCGGAGGATAGATCAGATTCACCAACCAGAGGGATCGAGGCAGTCTCCCTGCAACTACAGAATGGAGAGAATGTGTGTTTGTACTCTTTTACCAACAGATGTGTTAACCCCAAGGGTGATCTCACTCGTGTGCTACATGCGAACTGCTATCATTATTTTTGACACGTGACAATTTTCATCACTGAAAAATACAGTGGCATAGACACAGGTAGTCACTACTAGGTGTAGAGCACCCCACTTTACTATGATCCATGTGTAGAGCACCCCACTCTCACTGACTATGATCCATGGATATCTCTTCATGTTAGTCTGGTAGTGCGTGAGGACATTTGGCAATCTGGACCCAATACAGCAATCTGGACCCAATACAGCAATCTGGACCCAATACAGCTATAATCGTACAGCAGGTATGAGGGTATGTACAAATTGCAATATAAAATGAGGCTAAGCAGCTCTTGTGGTGTCGCTCACACCGCTCAATGGCAGCACCACTATTCCTTCATTTTGTGATGAAAACTTTCATCCTTGCAATATCGTCTTGTGATGCAGGCGTTCATCCTCGCAATGCACACCAATATTCCCTTATCCCCCCCCCCCCCCCCCCCTCACGTGACCGCGGACTCCTGCATGTACCCTCACACAATAACCATACAACTGTTTGGGGATACTGTCATGCTTCTTGTATTATGCCGAACTTGACAAGCTGAGTCCCTAACTGCTATTTACTGCTCTAACATGAAGCCGTGCCTGGCAGAAGGGAAAAAGAAAGAAAAAATTCTGACCTGCAAGCTATAACAAGTAAGAAGTGCCGGCTGTGTAAAGCTACCCAACCATGAGGTCGGCTGGATGACGGTGAACTTCCAGCACATATCTTGCCCTGCTGCTCCGCCTGCGCATACCTGATGTGGTGGTGCGCTTATGGGCTGCTTGAGCCCCAGGAGCTTCCCTGATGCGCCACGGGGTGCCGTCGAAGCCCCTGTGTCACTTCGGAGATCCAAATGCGAATGCCTGAGGCCTTGCCGGTCGCCCACCAGGCTGCCTCATACACAACCAGCCTGAGATCCCGTAGACAGCACACTGGGCAGCCAAATATGCGACTGGCTTGAGGACGGCCCCATGCTGCGCGGCAGGGCGCCTAGCTCAGGTCGCACATGGCAGCGGCGTGAGCTAGGCGCGGTGAGGGTTGGTGATAACTACAGTTTCGTCTTTCGGAAACTTCCATATCATGTGCAAATAGCACTGCTGAAATGATCCAAGTGTTATATTAGGTCAGGACCAAGAGCATCGTCAGCACACCAATCGATATGCGATTGGATAGGAATTCAACAACTGTGAAAATTTAGAACTCCTATTGCATACCGAGTAAGACAGTTTGACATGCAATCTACGTTTCGCGCTCTGACTTACCTTGCGCGTGTACGCACTTTTACTGAACATGATAGCACCCGGTGTTGGAAGTATGCCTGCGCTCTCCATCATTGTAGTTGTTTGTGATGGCAGTGGCACTGCGTAAATACAGTAAAATACACACCCATTCAAGGGACATATACATACATCTGAAAACATATTTAAATGGGTAAATCTGAGGAAATAGCCACTGACTGCCACCATGGCAGGTAAATATACCGTAAAATCCCGCCAGAGCGCCCCTAGCTCCTGGACGCTTCGTTGGGGAGGGGCGGATGGGCGAGTCCTACTTGCCGCATTCAGTACTACATGAAAAAGTACTCACCCTACGAAAACTGTTCGTGCATCTCGTACACCGACCAAAGGGCAAGAGCCAGGAGTCGTACAGACCCGTCAAAACTCAGGGTTTGTGCAGCGATCCCTGGTCAAGAGGGTGGGCGCTGTTGCGTACATTTCCAACGGGGTCAAGCACGCGTCTGCAGTATATGTACAGTACGGCATCACAGAGTCCTACGAGGATACAATCAATCACTTCCCTGACAAGAAGTCAGGGAGGGGCGGATGGGAGAGACGGGGCGCTCTGGCGGGACTTTACGGTACTCCATATCCAATCCATGAATCAGTTTACGGTACTCCATATCCAATCCATGAATCAGTTTGCGGTACTCCATATCCAATCCATGAATCAGTTTGCGGTACTCCATATCCAATCCATGAATCAGTTTACGGTACTCCATATCCAATCCATGAATCAGTTTGGAGGCAGATATGTGTTAGTGACGTCTCTTTAATTTAATTTTTAAATTGATAGCTTGCCGCCGTCCTACCAGTATTGATAGCTTGCCGCCGTCCTACCAGTATTGATAGCTTTCCGCCGTCCTACCAGTATTGATAGCTTGCCGCCGTCCTACCAGTATTGATAGCTTTCCGCCGTCCTACCAGTATTGATAGCTTGCCGCCGTCCTACCAGTATTGATAGCTTGCCGCCGTCCTACCAGTATTGATAGCTTGCCGCCGTCCTACCAGTATTGATAGCTTGCCGCCGTCCTACCAGTAGGACCCAAGAAATCGCTCTGCAAAAGTACTTCCGGTTGAGACTTTTCTCAGAAAAAAATTGTTGAGATGAGGTCTTTGTAAGTCAATGCAATGGCACAAGATGCAGCACTGTGTCCAGCGCATGCGGCATAAGTGCAAAGACAGTAAGACAGTAAGACAGTAATAACTGTCAAACGGCCGCACATGCTTCGTCAGAACACTAGCAACTATGTCTAATGTGAATTTTCACCATGCCGTATCGATCAGGCCACCCAGAATTAATTCGTTGTTTCGGGTCACTCATCCATACCAGGATCGGTCGGTCAGGTTTTTATTTTATTTTGGTTCTGCCATTTGCATACTTGTATGACCATTATGCATTATACAGATTGTGCATATTGAATATCCAAGCTTTCGTCCATCAAGCCAGTCAATAAAATCTGACCGTAGACGATCCAGCTCTGTCATTTGTCCCGTCAGGACCAGATCTTGGCCTCGCTGGCCAATGAGTCTGACAAGCAGCTCTCATCAAAACTTCTGTCAATGAGCGATGTGGTGGTGGAGCTGGTGCTGTTCCATGTCCGATTGCGGAGTGGCGAAAATAGAAGACAACATCGTCATCAAGTGCCGCATCCTGTCATTTGGTTGCTTCCTAACTGTTAGGTCGCTGTCTGGACTGCTGAAAATCGATCGCGATCCGCGGATCAGGAATGCGGATCTGCTCTAAAATCACTTCAGTTACGATCTGGGAGTTTTCGATGCAAAAGGCCCTACCGTCGGCAGGCAGTTTTGTCCCGTCCAACACGGACGCACACACCGTACCGCATGTCTGAGTAAGTATGCATTCTTCAATGTTTCTTAATCATGGTTTTGAAGTAGTGACATGTAATATGACACAATCCCTGCCTGTTCAGATGTGGATACGAAAGGCATCAAGATGTTTCTTGCACTTACTTGTGGGGTTTCAGCCTGCACTCTTTCCCATTTTCCAGTGACACTTTACCCAAAGAATGGCCCACCTGCAATTTCCAAGTCCTGCCTTGCCAATCAACAACAGTGAGCCCTTGACGTTTCATTTCACAGGCTGCATGTGGTCATGGTTGCTTGAGAACTCTGAAGCTCCACTGCAGCCGTGTCATTGTTGCAACACCCAACCTGCTAAACATAAACAGCCCTTGGCTACCCCGTGCAACTTTATCAGTTCACCTGAATTGCGGTCACAGTCTGGAGGGATCTACTGGATTGCACACTTATTATGCATAACCATTTCCAGTATTACAAGCCGCCGCAAGTACCTCGCAGATCCCAGGTTTTCTCCACTTGCCATGAACCCATGGTAAAACACTGAACGTATGCTGCTGTTGCCACAAGCAGCTTTCCAGTTGTCTTGAGAATATCACTGCAGGAAGAGAACGGGAAAAGGAGTTTTCATATTTTACTTGTAAGATTTTTACAAAGTGCCACCGGGACAGTCATACTTCAAATCCTATCTCAGACGGGGCACAAATCAGCAAGCGGCAGAAACATGAAAGAAAACAGAGTCTGGACTATCGGCATCAGTAAATCAAATAATTGAAACTGAGCGGCAGCAGCACCAAGCAGCAGCAGCAGCAGCAACAGTGCCCGACGTCTTCTTCGCGCAAGACTCCACATGTGGAACAAGGCGCGGAGGATTGATTTCACACTTTCCTCTTGCTACATACGTAACGAGGCATCCGTGCGACTTCCGTTGCCGCTTTCACCATGCATTCACCGCCAATTAAAAGACACAGGAAGAATGTCACATCTTTGCTATCATCACCGTAACTATGTGACAATGATCGAAAAATTGAACTAGCGAAGGCAGCTCACGGAGGACTACACAAGCGAATTTGTTTTCGATTTTTCTCTGTATGCCGAGTGGCAATGTATGTATTGGGATAGCGTGCATCAATTCATTGGGATAGGGTGCGTCAATTCATTGGGATAGCGTACTTCAATTCATTGGGATAGCGCGCGTCAATTCATTGGGATAGCGCGCGTCAATTCATCGGGGTACCGTGCTGCAATTCGTTGGGATAGTGTGCTGCAATGCGTTGGGATTGTGTGCTTCACTCTCCCTTTAGAATGCTAATCAGAGCTAAGGTGGCCAGGCCAGAAGCAGTATTTCTGACGAGAGCACAGTCAGAATAGGTACGCACATCAAACCTGTGTAGATAGACCGATATGCATTGACTTTGTGTACATGAAAATCGGCTGTGAACTGGCATGTTTATATATGACACGTGTTTGTGTCAGAGTACTTACCGTAACCTCCGTCGGCTAATTTCTTCTTGCCGCGATGCGCATGGTGGAAAAGATGACGTAGCTGATGGTGCAGAGTCTGGTGATGCGTCCAAAATCGACAGTCCCAGCACAGCAAAACCTGCAAAAACCACCAAGAGTTACTACCAAGTACATGTACATATGAATTCATCTTCCACATACTCAAATAGTATGATCTAGCTTTTATACTTCGAGCTGTATAATACCGCTTGGGAGAGGACAATGATGTATGGCAAATTGTCCATGCATGTAGTGCCGTCGTATCTTCCAGAACATGATGCAGCTGAACGTTTTAGAGGCAACCTACATACTCTTAAACTGTTTACGTAGTACGGCGCGAGTGTGGTGCGTTGATCTGCGAGTCTCGAGTCTTGTCCTTTCAGTCTCTTGTTCGTCTCTTGGAGTTGTTGTCCCTGTTTTCCATGGTAACAATACTGTAATGTAAACAATTACTTGTCCTTTGTGTCGTGCTGCATCCCGGGGAACGGAATGGCCGTGATTCCATTACAATGTGAATATAGCCTGGTTTCAGCACCCATCCATGGGATTAGCCAAAAGTGATCTATGAACGTGGCTAGCCTCTGCCACACAAACAAGGTTGACATTGCATATTTCACTCATTCTGTGCCAAAGAAAGTGGTCATGTGGGTAGTGCAGATGGCTGTTGAAGCTAAGGTGGTCACTTCTCCGGGTTAACGATAACACTTCATGCACTGATTGATACCACAATAATAACCCTTTAAAAAAAAAGCAATTGAGGGTTAAATTCCCATGCATCCCGAAGTTCTCAGTTAGCTTGCTTGCCAACCTTACCAACACATACCTGCTGAAGCCAACATGCTCTCATCCTGGGGTTCGTTATACGCCTGCACAGCTGGTGCTGCGAGCTGCTGGTGGTTGTATGCTGACCTTCCCGTAGAACTGGAAATAATCTTGGCTCCACTACTAGACTCTTTATAATCAAACATCATCAACAGTAACAAGAACATATGCAAAGGGTTCACAGTAATAACATATGCAAAAGGTTCACTCTTAAATGGTACTT
Source organism: Sycon ciliatum (assembly GCF_964019385.1). NCBI lineage: Eukaryota > Metazoa > Porifera > Calcarea > Leucosolenida > Sycettidae > Sycon > Sycon ciliatum. The sequence goes on from NC_088643.1 coordinate 27,480,975, forward strand.
TCAAGTATATCTTTCCTAAAGTGAAGTTGCTCGAGGTCGTATTTTTGACCAGCACCTGCAATTGGCAACCAATAACGCAGTCTGAAACCTCAAAATGTTGGCGAGTGCCGAGTGTTACGGCGGCACTTAATTAATGAATGCTTCTGTAAACTGATTACTAGTAGGAGCTTCAATAAATTCAACAGAAGTGCTGCGAATACTGATTTCATCAACATGCACTACATCCTTACCGGCAATTGTATCTGTCAGTGTTGCTTGTTCAGATATTACACTTGTCCATACTTTAGCAGTGTTGATTTCATGGATACACGAATAAGCATGGTCCTTCCTCGTGTCAAATACTCTTACCTGAAATTAGCACACAAGTGAAATATATACATGTATAAATAAGAAATGTTCTACATAACGGACTCAACGGAGGACGTTCAGGTTGAGTTTCATGCCACGAGGCAATTACCGCACAACCAACTGAGTTTGCTAGGTTCTAAGCTCTGTCTATGGCATCGAGCATTCTCTGCAGCTTGGATTTGCAAACAAAATTCTAAATGCTAAGCAGATATCAGTGATCTGCGACCAGCTGAAATATGCCTTCCTCAATGCACACCGTTTACATGAAGATAATTTCACTAAAATGTGGGCTCAATTTCAATGTATTGTGACGGCCATCATCACGCCGTACTCACTCAATCTGATATGAACTATTAGACAGTACGACGCGTGTATGCTGTCTGTGGGGACGGGTGCTCAGGCAGAACGTCAGCATCAACATACCATTCCATCCGAGAATCCAATGACTAGCTCCTCGCTGCTACTGTTCAAAGAGAGTGACAGGCAAGGTGACGCTTGGGAACAGGATCAAGCAGAAAAAAGAGACGAGGGTAAAGTGAGTCGCCGCACAGTGCTGGTGAGGCATAGCAATTTAGCAATAATCACATCATCTAACTCTACTACGGGGGTCACATGATTATACATTGCAGCTACCAGGTGTCTGCCGCAAAGGACAGATCGGTGCTCTAAGTTGACACACAGGCGGAGGTACTAGTTTGACTATGTGGCAAACTACCGCAGCACAGGAATCTGCCATCGCTGCTGGACTAGAGAGGCTACTGCCTTGCCCGCGACCTCAAGTAGCAAGATCCCCTGCCAATTAATACAAATTCCGAGGTTGTCTTTCTTTGGGGTTGATGCAAGGTCACTTTTGTGCACTCGCACATGTTGTCCAGGCGTCAGGGGCCCAGCCTCCCTGCCCATCCGACCCGCCACACACAACAACGAAACTGAACTAAGAGTTCTACATAATTTCTTGACAAGACTGAGACGGACAGACTAGAAGACCGGACACGACGAGGTAAACTGATAACTGAAGAAAAAGACTAACATTATGGCAGCATATGAGCATGCGCGCAACAAAACACAACGCATGACAATGACGTAACCGTTACTTGGTTCATGTGCAAACTACACATGAAACCAAAACAGTCCAACATAGCCAAAAGCAGAACGCAAAACAAACCAAAATAAACGAAAGGACCACAACAAAAATGAGCCATGAAAGGTCTTTCTACCGGTACACAACTGTAACATGTTGCACATGTTCCGTTTGGCGTAGTAATATTTCCACTCTTGATTGTAGCTATGAATGTGACTCTACTTCATGACATGTATGCATACGTCATTCGTACACATTCACAGGCACACACGCATGCGTATCCTTTCGTTGGCTCGCTCTGGTATGATGCTGGTTTTCCTTTTGCTTCGAGAGAATGTTTTGACTTGAGAGTTGCAGTTTTGATCTCAACGTCTTGTCATGGTTGGAACTGGTGCCTGGCTGGGGGCTGGGGAGTTTATGCTCCTGTGAGTGTAATTGTAACCTCAGGCCAAGGTTACACGTGGTGGCAGCGAATTCGAATTTCACGTCTTGTGAGAGCACGCGTACCAAATTATTTGTGGAAGATTGATCGTGTAGAGATGGCTCAGCAAGGTGGCGCTCCTCCGCCCCCTCCACCACCACCACCGGGCCCAGCGCAACAACCAGCACGTCAACAACAGCAGATGCGGGCATGGGCCACGCCAGAGAAATTCTCTGGCGAGCGCAACGCCGACTGGACATCATGGATTGGCCATTTTCGCCTCGTCGCGAATGCAAACAACTGGACACCGGCAGACCAAAGCAGGTACATTGGGTTGTACCTCACCGGCCACGCACTGGCTTACTTCCAAAGTTTGGAAGCCCATACGAGGACAGGCCCATTCGACCAGCTGCTGCAGGCGTTTGAACAGCGATTCGGCAACGCAAACTTCATCCCCACGTTCAGAGCAGAGCTGCAGTCACGCCGGCAAATTCGTGGCGAGTCCCTGTCGGATTTTGCGGAAGTCGTCCGCAGGCTCAGTAGACGGGCGTACCCCACGGTGGCTGGAGCAGTGCAGGATACCCTGGCGCGCGACACCTTTGTAGCCGGCCTTGACAGCAGGGACCTGCGCCTGCATGTTCGTGGCACGGACCCACCAACATTGGATGATGCACTCCGACGGGCTATGCATTTTCAGTCAGTGCATCCTGGAGGCAGACCAGCAGCAGCAGGCAGCTAGCCCAGTTATATGTGCGGTGCAATCTCAGCCCAGTGACCCTACACTCAACGCCCTGCTGTCGAGGATGGCAGCCCTGGAGGACAAGATCTCCAGGCTCACGCTGGAGAGGCCAACTAATCTGCATCGGAGTGGAGATGGTGACACCAAGCGGTGCTATGTGTGCGACAGCACAACGCATTTCGCACCTGACTGTCCGCACCAGAGATACACACCGGCTAACCGTGGTGGTCACCGGGGTCGTGGACGCGGTCGGGGAAACTGAGCGTCGCTGACAACCAGGGTCCGCCGTCAGCAACCTCCCCAATGGACCCATGTACCGGTAAGCAGAGTGAACCGTGTTCTGTGTGTCGTGAGGCTGTCTGCTTACCTACTGAGACAACTTGTCAGGCCTGCACAACTACTCCAGCCGAGTGTCCAGACAACTCGATCGTCCTGCCTCTGTCGTGTCTTGCAACACAGTCCGACAGCACGGTGCAGATCCAAGGCACGGTCGAGGCTGTACCAGCCAACATGCTTGTGGACACCGGCAGTTGCGTAACGTTGTTGAGCACCAGCTTTGCTAAGTCTCTCTCTCATCATAATGTTCATTTATCTATCTCACCCGTTAATACTGTTCTTAAAGCGGTAAATAATTCTTCTGTTCCTGTGCTCGGGGAAGCTATCGTATTGCTAGCAACTGGCAAGCTTGCTGTACGCCACAGAGTCATTGTTGCTGACATTATGCCCGATGTGCTAATCGGCATTGACTTCTTGCAATCTCATGGCTGCACAATTGATTTCGGTCGCAACATGCTCGATGCAGGCGGTGTCGATGTACCCCTAGAGCCCACCCATAATGCTAATCCTGTAGTCTGCCGTGTTCATCTTGCTAATTCGGTTACTGTACCAGCGTATACACAAGTCATTGTTCAAGCTCAGCTGCGTACCGATGATAATCATTTACCTAGCTCTGCTGGTTTTGTTTCGCCTTCAGAGAAGTTTTTTTCCAAGTTTAGCACTGCTATGTCACGTGTGGTGGCTACTCCTGACTCTGCTGGCCGTGTTTGGATTCGCCTACAAAATTTTCTTCCTCATTCCACAACTGTCCCGAAGAATTATCAAATTGCTGAATTTGATTCTGATATTTACATTGACGATGATCTCAATGATTCGCCTACGCATGCTGCCTCTGTTGACGAGCATAGCTGTAACGCAGTACAGGAAGAGAGCTGCTCACCTTCCGAGCCAGACGATCTATTTGACTTACGTCACCTCGATCCGCAAGCGCAGTCTGCTATAGCTACTGTGCTCAACGACAATGCCGATGTCATCTCGCAGGGACAATTCGACCTTGGGAAGACTGATGTAGTAACACACAACATCCAGACTACATCTGATCAACCTAAGAGACAGCCACCCCGCCGAATTCCTCTCAGTCAACGAGCCGAGGTAAAGCAGCACGTTGATCAACTGCTTGATCATGAGATTATATCTCCATCCAGAAGCCCTTGGGCTGCACCGATAGTTGTCGTACGCAAGCCTGACTCATCTATCCGGCTATGCATCGACTACCGGCAGTTGAACAGTATCACCGAGAAGGATGCCTTTCCCCTTCCTCGTGTGGACGATGCTATCGACGCTATGGCGGGTGCACGCTACTTCTCTACCTTAGATCTCGCAGCTGGCTATTGGCAGGTGGAGATAGATGAAGCTGCCAAAGCTAAGTCGGCGTTTGTGACACCGTTCGGATTATTCGAGTGGAACCGTATGCCGTTCGGCCTGTGTAACGCACCGGCAACTTTCCAACGCCTCATGAACCGGGTCCTTGGTGACCTAGTACCCAATATCTGTCTGGTCTACTTGGACGACATTATCGTGTTCTCATCAACGATTGAGGAACACATGAGTCGTCTGCAAACAATATTCAGTCGTCTTCGTCAAGCTGGACTCAAGATCAAGCCCAAGAAGTGCTCACTGCTTCAGTCCTCAGTCACATACCTGGGATTCTTATTCTCAGAGCAAGGTGTGGCACCGGACGCAAGCAAGTTCACGGCGGTTCAAGACTGGTCATCCCCAACATCACTGAAAGAGGTGCGTAGCTTTGTTGGCTTTGCATCGTACTATCGCCGCTTTGTGCCACATTTCTCAGAAATTGTAGAGCCCCTGAACCGTTTGTCCCAGAAGAATGCCACTTTCAACTGGACAGATGAGTGTGAACAGGCATTTGCTGAACTGAAGTCCCGACTAGTCAAGTCACCTGTTCTGACATATCCTGATCCTGCCAAGCGCTTCATCCTGGACACTGATGCGTCAGATCTTGCCATGGGAGCTGTTCTCTCGCAAGTCAATAGTCACGGTGAGGAAGTAGTGATTGCCTATGCCAGCAAAGCATTAACGAGATCCCAACGTAACATGGGCAGTACACGCAAGGAGCTGCTTGCTGTTGTCACATTTACTGCACATTTCCGCCATTACCTACTTGGAAATCAGTTCACATTGCGAACTGATCACAAAGCGCTCATCTGGCTACATTCGTTCCGGGAAGTGGACGGTCTTCTAGCCCGGTGGATTGAGCGTTTGGCCGTCTTCGACTACGTCGTCACACATCGGCCCGGGAAGCAGCATGTCAATGCAGACGCCTTGTCAAGACTCCGCTGCCACAGCCCGGCTACCGCAACCTCACCGACGCCAACGCCCGAGCAGAGAGTAAGTGAGCAGACTATTGTTGTCAATCACCTGTCTAGCGCTAGTCCTGATAGTAATCCTGTAACAGTCAATGCTGAAGTGTCGCCACCCAATTGGTGTGAGTCTTTCACTGTTGAAGAGTTGCGCACAGCTCAATTAGAAGATGCAGATGTTAGTACAATGATCGGCTGGCAGGAGGCATTACTTGACAGGCCCCTGCGTAGTGATTCTGCCATGCACGGTGCGTCTATTGCATTGATACGATTATGGAGCCAGTGGAAGCGTCTTAGACTGGTTAATGGAGTGTTGTACCGGGTTTACCACCCCGAGAATAGCGACACACCGTACCTACAATTTGTTGTACCACAGTCTCTGCAATCCCGCATTCTTCAGTCTGTGCATGCTGATGTCTCTGGAAGCCACTTAGGTATTGAGCGAACACAAGACAAGCTTCGCAAGCGCTGTTATTGGCCCTTCATGTCGTCTGCAGTTAGTGATTTTTGCCAAGCATGTGATATTTGTGAGAGCCGCAAAGCACCGCTACCAAAGGCCAAAGCCCCGCTTGTCCAAGACCGCCCATCATTCCCGCTAGAGAAAGTTGCTATTGATATTATGGGCCCACTGCCTACTACGCCTAGCGGTAACAAGTATTTAGTCGTCATTTGTGACTATTTCACTAAGTGGCCAGAAGCGTTTCCTGTACCGAATATTACTGCTGAAACAATAGCACATGTCCTTGTTGACGGCTTCTTCTGTCGTTATGGTATTCCATACCAGCTGCACTCTGACCGTGGTGCGCAATTTGAGTCGAGGTTATTCCAGCAGATCTGTCAGTTGTTGGATATCAGAAAGTCACGTACAACAGCATACCGGCCCCAGAGTGACGGCTTAGTCGAGAGGATGAATCGCACACTGGAGCAAATGCTGGCTGCTCACGTCGACGACCACCACACCAATTGGGACCGTCATCTGCAACGTTGTCTGCTTGCCTACCGGTCTAGTGTGCACTCCTCGACCAAGGAGACGCCAGCGATACTCATGTTAGGTCATGAAATCCACCTGCCTGTTGATGTGATGTTTCAGTCACCAGACTCTGAGCGCTCCCATGTGAACACGTATGTTATCAACTTACGACGCAATCTACAACGAGCGTTCACGCATGCCCGTGATGCTGGAGCAACAGCCCAACGACGGCAGAAGGCCCACTATGACAAGCACGCTAAACAACCGAAACTCAACGTTGGTGACATGGTTCGGTTGCATTCTCCTGCCGTCAAACCAGGTACGACTTCCAAGTTCCATCGACCTTGGAAAGGCCCGTACACTGTGCTAGAACGTGTTGACGATGTAGTACTTCGGATAGCTGACAAATCCGGCACAACCCAGACTGTTCACGTTGACCGTCTGAAGGCTTGGACTGGCTCTGATCTGCCTGCAAGTGCCAATGAGCTCGTACCGAACTCGCCTCCGACTTCTATTGCCGACTATACGCCTGATGTTGAGTATAATGTGCAACCAGTACCAATCCCGGCTCCAGTGCAGGCGCCACCTGCACCAGTAATTGCTGCTGCGCCGGTGCCGCCACCAGCCGCAGCACTGAATCATGCACCTGTGCCTGTTGTGCACCACTATGATCTGCGGAACCGTGCAAACATTCAGCCGCCGGCAAGGTTTGCTCAGTGAGTGTCTATGACTGTACAGTGTGATTATTGAGAAATTGTACATTCTTAGTTCAGAAATACACATATTTCACACAGTCCTACCTGTTGTTAGGTTAGTATGAATAATGTCGAGCATTTCACTTGCTGTTTCACAGTCCACTTACATAGCATTAGTAGTTTCTAAACTTTCCATTATACCTCACACCGATTAACTACACTTGTACCGTACTTGCGCCACACTATTTCACTTTCCAGTATTTAATTTTCTCATGTAGAAAGCTATCACGGATATGCTCTAAGCTTTGTAACTTTCGGTCACTATCGTTCCCTCTGTAACGAGGGGGGAGGTGTAACATGTTGCACATGTTCCGTTTGGCGTAGTAATATTTCCACTCTTGATTGTAGCTATGAATGTGACTCTACTTCATGACATGTATGCATACGTCATTCGTACACATTCACAGGCACACACGCATGCGTATCCTTTCGTTGGCTCGCTCTGGTATGATGCTGGTTTTCCTTTTGCTTCGAGAGAATGTTTTGACTTGAGAGTTGCAGTTTTGATCTCAACGTCTTGTCATGGTTGGAACTGGTGCCTGGCTGGGGGCTGGGGAGTTTATGCTCCTGTGAGTGTAATTGTAACCTCAGGCCAAGGTTACACAACAGTCACATTGCACATACAAGTACCTACGGAGTCCTGGGTACCTCTCCGGCTCATGCACGCACACACGCACCCCCCCCCCCCCCCCACACACACACAGCACATGCTCCGGTGAATGCACTTTCTGATGTTGGACAAGCAACTTACCTGAAAGAACTGCAGATTGATACAGCAGGCAGCCACCTTCAATATCCCATACCTACATCAATAGCACCGAGAACTTTTTATACTCAGCACAGTAAATAGAATACTTCTATGCTGTAACGTGTTAGCTAGACAAACGGCCAGTCTACCAGAAGGCCCTCTCAACATTGTTCTCTTCAGTGACCGTGATAGAATGTGTGTACATGTACATGAAATTATCGGCTAAAGTCCGGCGGCGGCGGCGGCTGTTGAATATAGGGTAACACTAGTTAGAAAGACTTGTTGGCGGTGGAGCTGTACTGGGATTTCAGCCAGGTTTGAAGTGAATCGGCAGCCAGGTTTTAATTAACACTACCCAATGTGTGACGCTGCAGGTCAAACACTGTGACACAAAATAGATACATGTGGTTTTAAGAAACAGTTTCTTGGGCCCAAGTTTGGCCCACATCACGTCTTGGAAGCTCTGTGGCCCAGATATTGTCTGAAAGAGCTGTAGAGCAAGCATGTGAAATTGTGAATGTTGGAGGTGGGCGGCACAGGAGTGGATCTGTTCCAATCTACGTTTTGATACTGACCTTGAAAGTACGATCTTCCGACACAGAAACAACAGTAAGCGGCGAGTCTGTTAAGACCTTGATGGCTGTCACGGGTGCTGTATGACCTTGAAGAGTTGCTTCTAATTTACGGTCCTGGTCCAGTAGAAACAAGTACGCAGGCAGCAGTAGATGGAATTGAGAATCTGTGCTCCTGCACTGAGGCAGTTGCTGCATGAATTATTTGTAGTTGAGCATCTCTAGACTTGCCTGCTGTCTACCAGTTATGTAGGTAGCCCACATTACTAGTACTCTAAAAATATGGAGGTTTTGCAATTTTGCTCTACGTAATTACGTATGAAAATAACGTGGGAACTGCATGTCATTTCCATCCGTCAAACCCCATGCTGCTAGGGTTTCACTCTACCTGATTTCTCGAGGACTGCAAAGTATGCCATGTTGCATTGGAGACGAGTCGGCTGCATGCGCCCATGGCCATGTGTTGCCACGTTCTCCACGTGGTGTGTACTGAGTGCTTCGAGTGGCTTGAATGTTATATCTTACTGACAGGGGAGTTGGCCTTTATCAATGCTGGTTTGAGAGCTTGCACATCACGGTGAACCTGATGAAGGCAATTTGCCAAAACGTAACATTGTGAAATGAGTTGAATTATTGAATGTTATCATGGATAAATCCAGAAAATGAGATAAGGCCAAAACAAAAAATAGGCTTGTTTCCGGTCGGCAACCCCTCAAAAAGGAGACTCGGTCGGCCAGAATGAAACTTTGTAGGATACTTTTTTTGGTTCCTCAATCGTTGTGGTATTGATGGACAAGAGCACCTACACATGTACATTGTACATATATCATGGCAAGGATCAATGTCAAAGTTGACTGACTCACTGTTCTTGTACAGCATGTGGTGTATTCCTATTTTCGTACATCCTGAGAAATCAAGCAAACAGTTCGAGTCCTTCCAGCTCCGTTATTCTAGCTCGTATCGACCCCATAGGTTTTCGAGCCGACAGCTGAGAATCTCTGCTACCTTGTAGGTGTTTCGATTGTGGAATTCGGCTGAGATTTGACTGAGCTATGACTCGTTGAGTGCACTTGCACACATGGCATTGCCACCGTTTGTATACATTTGGGACCAAAAAAAGTTTCAGAATTTGGGAAAAAGTGGCCCGGTCGGGCGACCGGAAACAAGGTCATTATTTGTTTTGGCCTAAGTACATGTATTTCAAAAGTCCCACAGAGGAGGAAACATAGGAAAGCGCTTTCCTACAGAAATCCGTAGAGAGATTTACGGATGAAAGCTGCCCTCTTTCCCAGTGCATGTGATATATACAGATTTTCATACGTAATATCGTAGAGCGAAACCTCCCTAATTTTTAAACACATGCCCTGTGAACTGAATATTATGGCACATTTTCTGCATGTTTTAGTACTGGACATTTCAAACTTGGTCCAAACCCGGCCAGATACATGTAGCGGGTTTGGGGCTACTTGTCGTAAATGTATATCATGAATGATTCATGATATACATGAATGATTCATGATATACATGAATGATTCATGATATACATATACCGTGTTTCCCGGGTGTTAGCCACACCGGGGTCTAAGCCGTACCCTTTTTTTGAAAGGTTGAGAAGCACGGCTGAAGTTGTACACAAGTTGCCTAATTTGTTCTTCACTCAGAACTGACAGCAGGGCTCGAACCCGGGACCTTGCTTGTCATGAGCAATTAACCATCCGAGCTATGGGACCAGGCCGAACCTAAAAGGCGCCGACTCCAACGGCAGCTCACAACATAGATGGTTAGAGCATCACCTCAGACACGTTTCGCTTATCCTGATATTCCTCTATAAAGTCTGCATGACCTTCCAGTCTGCACGGTTCAAGGCTGGTTCTATATTCAATGCAGGATTAACCCAATCTATACAGTCATAGACAACCAATGTGTCTTACCATAATATTCACGACTATGACATCATTGTCCACGGCAAGACATGCGTAATCCTCGCTTTCGCTCAGTGTTACGCACTGACTCAAACCAGGGTTACTGTACACCTCAATGACGTCATCTGGCAAGTCTACACGTTGAAATAAGTGACATAGACCAAACAGTGTTGGATTGGGTGTCCCATATCCCCCCACCAAGTGACATAGACCAAACAGTATTGGATTGGGTGTCCCATATCCCCCCCCCCCCCCCCCCCCCACTCCATAAAAGCCATACAGTGACCCAGTTCACATCCCCTCCCTTCTGCAACCATGCTACACCCAGTCCGAAGTGCATATTTCACATATACAGTGTGGTGCACGGTCACTATACAGTAGTCCGGCATTGACGTGCATGTGTCACAAACTGCTGATATGGGATGTGCGGCCAGTGATTCACAGTCAGCTAAGTAAACTCTGCTCAACACAATATGGTTGACTATTTTAAACATGATGATGGTGCTGCTGCTGGTGTCACCTACTGCAAGGATTGGTCCACAGGGCCAGCATGTCTGATGATACAGTGACCAGCAAGTTTGATGATACGCTCAGTGACATGCCGGTCACAGCATAGCGATGGGCTTGCTCACATCTCAGCCCAACAACCTGCCGGCAAATCCAGAAACATCACGCGACAGTCACATTCAGACTCCCATACATAAACAATGGTGGTGGCCAGTGAAATTTGACCTCATATATAATATAAGGCAGAGCAGCTCGGCCGCGTTCATCACACAGCCCAGGGCGTGTAGTGCCATGGCAGCCACACTGCTATACTCATGAGGCTGGGTATCATCTGCCACACCGCATGATCAGGGCCATAGGAAGCATATTTCCACTGGTCTGGCAGACTGTGACATCACACATGACAAACCACTGAATAATTTATACACATCAGACTAGTCTGTGGATCCAGTAGATCCCAATCTATGCGATTGTGCTTCACTGCAGAGCAAGTGATGGAGAATTGCAAAAGCTCCATTTTGACATACGTATCATGTATATATAATGGGATCCGTATATGGTCGTGTGGTACAAACTGGTACTGTAGAACGGGTGATTTTAGCGACGTAAAACCCCTAGCGATCGACTCATTTTCGCTAAAGTTTCAAGTCGCTAATCCGTTGAGACATTAGTAGTGCACTGGTGATCCGTGAGTAAAATCGCTGCAAATCGCTAAAATAAAACGTCGCTAACCGGTTGACAATGGGAAAACGCTAAAATTAACCCATTGAGGGCTACAGGGCCTTTCATCTGAGACTCTGAAGAAAATGCTAAAAATATGGCCAATGTACAGCTCCACAACTTCATAGTCTAAGAAACTAGGTTGTTGAACTCTTGTGAAATGTTGACCAAGGCTATAATCATCACGCTGACCAACTCGATATAGTTCCTAGAAAGGGGAACAAGATGCTATACGACACGTAAGTTCATCCAAATTGCGTAAAATACGAAAAAGTCGGCAATTTGAGTTGAATCACCGGACGAAAAAGAAGAAAAAAAAGTATCCAAGCGGGATTCGTACCCGCAACCTCTCGTACTGAATGCCGGAAATGTACCGCTCGACTCTGGGGTCTCTTGCAACCCTACGCTGGAACACGGAGCTTAGTACGGTAGGATAGCCTGTCAGCCCGAGTATATTCGGGCTCAGCGCCCTGACGTCATCCTGAATCCCGAATATATTCGGGCTCAGCAGTCAATGGGTTAATAGTCGCTAAATTTACCCGCTCTACAGTGCTCTGCAATAGCTTGTTCATTGAACATGTACATTGAACATGTACATCTAAAGCACTCAAGCTGATGTGTTGCCCAGTCATACGGGTTCAAAGTTCAAACTAATCCACAATCCTTCCCTATAGCTTAGTGCTCGACCGGCCGACCGCTAGAACCGTTACGTTTGTGGCTGCAACCGGTATTTCATGTGCAGTACCACGTAGCAGTGCAGAGCGCCAATTCTTACATCGCCGCGGTGCACTGAGGACTGCAGGTCACTCACACATGTAGCATGCCACGTGATGTGGACAGTGTACTTGGCAGTAGACGGTAACTATACTTTCTTTTCATGCGTTTAGCAGGTTTGATTTGGAAAAGGATGCACTGTACTCAATGGTTCATGTTTGGATCCACGTGCAGGAACAACATGTACTCATGCATGTACTCAGGCATGCAGTCTCACTCGTATTTTAGCTCCTTTTCTGGAATGGATGCTGCTCTGCGCCCCTTGGTGAACATTCCTGCGCTCGTGGAGCAGCTGAAAAGGACCACTGGTATGTCTGGTTCCTGGTTTGAAAGTGGAGAGTAGACTTTTGTGCCTTGAAAAAGGAGTAGAGAGTGATAAAGGTACGTCTGTAGCTTATTTTGAGTGCTCCTCGTACATTTTTGATCGTGATAGAAATTCTCAGACCAAAGTCAGCGCGAAGATGGCCGTACAGTTTTCTTGTGGATGTTTTAGTTGTTTCGTCTCGTATCTATGTCAGTATCGTGATGGTGAAGTGGAGAGGGTGATTTTCTTCCTCTGGGCTTCGTTCGGCCGGCTTTGCTTCGTCCTCGTTGAAAAGTGATGCTGAAAAAAAGGTCGATTAGCATAATTATGTTGATTTTGAATGTACGTGATGACATGCGATTGCTGGCTATGTTTCACAACCGTGACAAAACAAGTACAAGTTGCTGATATGGCACCCATATTTTCATAAAAAGCTCAAAAGTTGCTATAATCGCACATGCAATGATGCCAACAACCACCAAAAGAAGAGTGGGAATAGCATAAGTGCAGCGAGAGCAAACTCTATACCCCTTCCTGCTGTGAACCACAGCTTTACACAGTCTGTCCCTCCAGGAAATCACGATTCCACGGATGCAACAAATTTCGCGTTTTTAGCCCAAACCCGCGATTTTCTGCACTTGAAATCCGCGATTTCCTGCGTTTTTCGTTGTTTTCTGCACTCTTTTTACATGTACATCTTTACGCACTTTCCATGCAATGCTTTCCATGATCATGCACACTGTACTGTAGCTAGGTTATTTGCACAGTCGACTCGTACTACTCTCGAGTAGATAGCGATTCTACGGATGCAACAAATTTCGTGATTTGGCCCAAATCCGCAATTTTCTGCAAATAATTCCACGAATTCCTGGCAAGTTCCACATCTTTCCGCACTTTTCGCCGCAGTTTTTGTTGTTTTCTGCCGCAATTTCTTGCGCAAGTTTTTGAGAAAATTTCCGCAAATTCCCGCAGGGACAGCACAGTGCAAGTAGACTTTGAATGCACCCTCCATCATTTCAGTGCATGCAAAAGGCAATGCACATACCGCAACTACTGTTGATCTACTACTGGTAGTTCTCCGAAATGATCCTGAACTCTGAAGGCACACGAGCTAGTAGATTCTACTACTAGTACTTAGTCAGGCGCGTGCCCCGTATGGGTTCCTGGGTGCCCGGAACCCCCCTTTTTTTCGCTCAAAATGCAGAATTTTGCTTCATGTTTTGAAATTTTTCCCGTGGGAGGCCCCGGAACCCCCCCCCCCCCTTGAAGGGCACCGGCGTGAAGGGCACCGGCGTGAAGGGCACCGTCGTGAAGGGCACCGTCGTGAAGGGCACCGGCGTGAAGGGCACCGCACACACGCCTGTTAGTAAAGTACTACTAGTATGCATTTGTCCCACAGGATTGTAGTCTGTGACTTGACCTCTTGCCCCCATGCCATGGGGCCAAGGTTGGGGAAAAGTTGCGAAATACATGTAGTTCGCAAGACTCACAGAGGAATGAGTTGATGGCTTCGATAAACTCTGAAGCCATTTTACGGATTGCAACTACCATCAATACATGCGGCCGTCGGTGATTACGGCTGAAGGCAGTGAAGCTGCAGTGCTCGCAGCCTACTCACCTCTGTGCATAGGTCGTCCAGTCGGTAAACGGACAGCCGGTGTGACGGCCCCGGCAGCACAAGTAATTCGGCATTTGCGCACAGTTGGTAGCGAGCTGCTAGGTAGGCCGTCGGAATAGCAGCGGACTGGCCAACCAGGTCCATGGCGACTCTAATTATTATGGAATACAGTAGTACAGGGAACAGGGAAAGAGGTCGTCGGCGTGCCTGCTCCATCATGTCCATGTCGATATTCTGGCTTCAGTGGCGACACTGATAATGCATGAACTAGAGCCTTACCTAGCTCCTATTAGTAATTGAAGGCACACAACGTCATACGGTTACCTACGCCGAGTTGTACAGCTACCTTGTCGACTAACGACAGCAAGAGCACCTCATTGAGGACTACACTACAGCCGCTGTATCGTCTAAAGACAAGAAATTAATTTATGGAAAGGACGCCTTTCAAAATTGGCCTATTTTGATTGAATTTGAATGGAAACAATCTGGCGGGAATAGTAGCTTTTACAGTCAAAAGTGACTGAGACTGTAGTTGGCACTTGACATGCAGGTTTGGCGCCTCGCCGCCCGAGCGAGTTCTCACTAGACTAGCGCTCCCAGACATGATTACCGTACCGGTCCGTACTCGCGTGATTAGTAACCCTGGGCCTGGGGCATTCTTATTATAAATAAGTCCCACACAGTTAGGGCGAAAGAGAGGGCACTATCTTTCCCAATGCTGCTACTGCCGTACTGGTACTGTAGGTCTACATTTTTATCCTAAAACCACCCGTACCCCGTGCAATGCCAATGACAATTATAGCAATAAAAACTGCTTAATGGCAGTTTTCTAAAAAAAGTTATTGTGTTCTAGTCCATGGACCCCGTCTAAAAAGTAAGAAATTAACGAAATGTGATAGCTGAAAATTAAAATTTCACACAAAACCTCACAATAATCACAACACTTGAAATGCTGCTTTCAACCAGGGAGTAGTACAATACTACTCCCTGCTTTCAACACTAAACTTGTACTGCACCAACAATTGGCAACATGCATGCATAGGAAAGAGGATCGCGAGGGGAAAAGGTCTTCTGCATGTAGCTTTTCATTCTGTGTGTGATTATTGTGAGGTTTTGTGTGAAATTTTAATTTTCAGCTATCACATTTCGTTAATTTCTTACTTTTTAGACGGGGTCCATGGACTAGAACACAATAACTTTTTTTAGAAAACTGCCATTAAGCAGTTTTTATTGCTATAATTTCTTTTGTTTTTTCTGTCACCAATCAATGGAATGCCCTATATCAATATGTAAATGATGGCCTTCACATCATATCAATACCATATTATACGCATTGATGTGCAAGCCTTTTCTTGCAGAAAATGGCACTAGCATAATGCATGTTCTTCTGCGGGGAAACATGTGAGCAGTGGTGGTGATACTTTTTTATACGGAGGTCATTCTGTGCATGTTGCTGTTGCAGAATTTCATGACTCTGTAATAAAATTGTCTTGCCTTTCAGATATTTCAGATTACTCCACCCTCAATCAGATTTATTTGAGAAATGTAGCCATGCGGCAGGTGCGTGTCGCAGATGTTTTTGTTGATTCTGTGTTTATAATGGTTTATAGTCATGGGTTATCGTGATAAGGTCATCCAGCATCATATTGAAACTGAAATCGTAATCCTGTTGATGTCGAAACAACTTTTGGAAGTAGTTCAATGACTTCAAACTGTTAGTCCACGATTGTCTAAAACAACACAGCAGGAACAATAAACATGTATTAAAATGTAAACGAATACATTGCCGAGTCCAAAACCTCGTTTCAACAACTACACTGATCCTGAGGAGAAAAGGGGCAAGGCTATGGTTGGAGGTACTGAGAGATAAACAAGGCACTCCGCAATAATAAAATCTTACACATCTTTTGGTGAGTATGAATGATATCCAGTCGAACCTCTTTAGGACGAACACCAAGGGACCGATGGTATTTATTCTGTGAGCTTAACCTATTTTATAACCAGAGAATACAATTATATCTCCAATAGACATACGAATAGATTTCTTCTACAGCGAAAGATTCTAAGCCACACCGACTCATTGACTCGTCTCGTATGAAACAATTGAGTCACAAGAGAGATTCTGCAAAACGAAAATGCGTACAAACTTTCGTTCTACATCATGAAGTGCGAAACTTCGCACCTTTGGACGCGAAACTTGCAGGGAACGCGAAATGAACTGTCGTAGGAAATTTCGTGAGATCGGGTTATGGCGTAAGTGCAATTGGCCCGCGCAAACTACGAAAATGTGCAGAACGCAAAGTTCGTGCAAAAATTCGCACACACTTTCGCAAGGACTGTCGCGAAACTTCGTTCGAATTTTCGTTTTGCAGAACCTCTCTACTGTACCTTTCTTTAGCAACATGACGGCAACTGAAACAGCAACAGAGAAAGTACGATACATGTACTCCACATTTTTACAGGTACTACAAACAGATTGCAGGTCGTAATTCTTGCTTTGGCGGCACGAAACTTTATTTGAGGCAGTGCAATCTCGGCGGTACTCACAAATCAAACAGCCCAGACTTGAGTAAACAAATCCAATCATACATGTACGAGTTTTTCACGAGACGCGACTGCACCCATTGGCTTGTTTCGTATGAAACAAACAAGTTACTGAACCTCTCCACAATAGAGATTCCCCTGATATGCGAATTTATTTTGCAAGCTCGGTCAATTGGTACTTGAACCTTTCCCTCCAGATTGGGAACTGCCAACGATAGTATGCCACTGACCAGTGCCTTACTTGTAACGTACCAATGTACAATGAATATGAGTATTTCGACAACACATCTAACATAAGCCTTACCGTCAAGAAGTTGAACTCGCGTTCTTCGCACACTGTAGACAAGGGCAAAGAGATAAAATGGATCTAAATCCGAATAAAATCAGCACACGTTTCCGAAAATGAAAGGTGAACATAAGCAAATGAATCGAAGGAAACCGGTCAACTTAGAGATCACCTGTCATCGAGTATTCCGTAAAAGGAGGCCTCGCAGCTCGGCAGCAGAAAAGCAAAATTTAGAAAAGAGATCCTGTCAACTTTTCCATTATTTATTGCATTCCGCCCCAAAATCAACACACTTTTCCTGAATGAAAGAGTCAACACAAGCAAATGAATCAAAGGCAACTGGTCAACTCACCTGTGGCTGTCATTGAGTAATATTCCGCGAAAGGAGGTCTCAGCAGCGCCGAAACGAAATAAGCCAGGCCATGAGACGAAATATCCGAAACAGCTCATGCAAGAAGCAGTTCCAAAGAAGGAAGTATTCCTCGCGCATGCACATCCGAACACGGATCCGCGGACTGAACACAATAATGTCTGCCGTGCACGTGCACAGCACACGGCTACCACCCGCTGGTAGATCTAATACCGAGCACCTTACGTAGAGACTTACGTAGCCTAAGTGAAATACCGAGCACCTTACGTAGAAACTTACGTAGCATAGCGATGTCGTTTTTTCTGCCATGTGAACACAATAATAGAAAAGCTGACAGGATCGCTTTTCTAAATAATTATTAGGCCAAACTAAAGAAGGTGTGTGGTTCGACTCACCCGACCGACCGTACAATTTCAGCCCGACCGTAACTTTTTTTCGGCGGGCTGTCGTGTGACTGACGTACGTGGACTGAACACGTCCACGTCTACGTGCTGTGCGGCGTGAGTCTGCGGACGCAGGCGGCTCCTTTTGGACTTGACTTGTAGTTGTACTGCAGTGCTGTGCAGTGAGTGGTACGACTGCTGCCTTGTGCTGGTAGTAGAGTCTACTCGATACGCGTATACAGTGTATTTACATGTACTAAAAAATATATTAAAAAAAAAAAAATCCGCCCGCCCGCCCGTAAAAAAAATGTCCATGTTAGTCGAACCACACACCTTCTTTAGTTTGGCCTTATTATTATTATAAAGAACATTGCCATTGCGGTAGACTATGACACAGTGCAGTATGTGTAGCGTGCATCGTGTTTGGCTGGACATCGTCTTTTGAGTTGACTCATTTGAAAGGGTCGACGCTGCGTAGCGCCGACCAAGTCGTAGATCTACGATCGTCCTACATGTATCTTGGCGTTCACGTGGGACTCGCTATTTCAACGCTTGAGCTTGAGCAAGTAACAGTTAGTTGAGGTACTCGAGGTGTCGGCTGCAAAATCGCACAAGTATAATAATTGTACTTCGTCACCTTCTGCAGGTACTACAGTAGTACTACTACTAGTAGTAGGAGAAAAAGCCGAACCATCTGGGCGACGAGCTGAGCTGGGAACGGTGCACCGGTGGCTGCTGGATTGGCCACATACGCCGGGTAGCCTGTACACCCCGTAGACACCCGTCCAAACAACTGGGATTGACTGCAGACTGGAGCGATGAGCAGTGGAGGTCAGGCCGGTAGCGGCGCTGCTGGTTCAGGTGCTAGTAGACCAGTGAGCAGTGGCATTAGTGCTGGCCTGCAAGGTAATCCGCATGCACAGCGGAATCGACCAGCGTCTGCAGACTGGACGAGAGGTCATGAAGTGCATATGGAGGGCCGAGAACCTTTCCAGGTGAGCAATGAGTAGCCTCACTCAGGTAAATAAGTATTACAACAAAGCAAACTGCATGAAGGCACCACCGTCCACTGGGTGCATGGCAATCACTGAATACAGTGTGGTGCATCACTTGATCACACTCAATACCAGTGCCACCATTGCACCAATAAGTATTATAATTGTTATGGCATGGTTGGGAGGGCAATAATGGATTTTCAGCGCCCGACAAGTGAGCCCGAGGGCTATGGATTTATCACTTTGAAACTGGTACAAACCGTTCCGCCATGTTCACAACCGAACCTGAAAGGATCAAAAGGAGAAAGTCAATCTTTAGTGTTTTCCGTGAATGGGGCAGCTGCGCCGGCATCCACGGCCTTCCTCAGGCGCCTTTGCCTGCTCACATCTCAATCTTCGGGAGGTAGCTATTCGTCGTTGATGGGATACTATCGCTGCCGGGTGTCTTTCGCGTTGCTACGTTCCGCTGTATTGTGTGTCCGGGATGCTCGGCCGGCCCGTCACCGTCCACTCATGCTTCGTGATTTGGCGATGGTGGAGGGTCGGGTTCCCCTGCCGTGATTAGTGCTGCACCAAGCTAGTTTTGTGTGAAAGTATATATTATTCTTATTCTTATATTATTTATACTTCACTAGTTTGAGGGAAAGACACAAACGGGAAGTATTACAAAATAATTGAGAGGTTTGAATCGTTTTTATCAAAATCTAAATATTTGCCGGGTTGGAAGGTGGGTTCAGAAAGTCAATCTCGTGTGCAGCAACACTTGAAAGGAAAGAAAAAGAAAATCTGAGATTGCCACCTTCGACCACGCGTTCACATGTACATGTACACTGCACTGTATACACCGTCACCAGGTTCACAATCAGTGAATCCCATCCCATAGATTTCACGTGTCCAGTCTCAGACCCAGGGTTGTCACGGACAACTGGCTTTGGACGCGGGCGTTGGACTGCTTTATTGCCCGCTCATACAGATCAGTGATTGGCCCAATCCTAGGAAGCACTCACGTGACATGTGATAATGCCCATTACTGAGGCTCGGCTCTGGCACATCTCTGATTAACTGACTCGATAATTACAGTTGCACGTCATGTAAAACTGATAAGATCTGTCCAGGGTGACCATCTCCCGTGCGAGACCGGCAGTGACAGCTTGATCAGTTCTGCCTGGAGGCCTCCTGCCATCCTGTTGCAAACAGCAGCGACCTTGTTTCAGTGACTTGTGAAATGTTAAATTTGAAATAGTTTGTGTGCAATCACTCCTGGCCTGGCGTGATCAGTAAGGTGCGGAATGCTCTGGCGTGCAAAAGTTACTGTCGTTAAATGGACAGGTTTTTACTGTGTCATTATTATTATTATTATTATTCACACATATCTGCCAGATGAGTATGCGTGGCCCATGCACCATAGGGACCCACGAATACAAACCAGCATATGTTCCCTCAGCAATACAAGCAAGCAAGCAGAGATGAATGAGAGCCCAGGCAGCGAAAACAAAGCGAAGAGAGATTTGGACATAGGCAACGGAAATAGTTCCAAAGTGTAGCCAGGGATTCATTGTATGTGTGCATATGGGTACGACAGTTAATATGGCTAGTGCGGCCGTGGAGAGCGCAGCAGCACGGAAAATACAAAAGTGCCACAGCAGCAGCCTATACTGTGTCAAGTCAAGTGAAAATGAAATCAGAAGAAGACACTGAACTGATCAAGTTCCACCAGGACACAAAGGTTGCCTTTGCTTGCCATAAACAGTGCTTTAACCACCTCTGCAACATGAACTGTTGCACCAGGCTGCGTCCAGCAAGGGGCCGACATGATGTTATTGACTCCAGGCGGCAACACTGAGAAACTAGCAGGACCTTGGTGACTTCTGTTTTTTTCCAGCTTGTTAGTTAATCCATAATTATTACAGTAAAACCTGTGACTAACGACCACCCCTTGGGGCCAGAGAAAGCGGTCTTTAGTGGCAGGTGGTCTTTAGTTAGAGGCTTGCACCGCACAATCATATTATGTGGAATGGGAGACCGTCCGTGTCTGGCGAAGTGGTCTGTAGTACCAGGCTGGTCGCTAGTCACGGTGGTCTTTAGTTACAGGTTTTTAATACTGATAGTGTACCATGTTTTCATTGGCAATATGTACTACTGTAAATATACAAAATTTCGGCGCTGCAAAATTTCGGCACTTCACGATTTTTGACATTTCGGCGGCAATTTATTTTCGGCGTGGGGTAGAGGGCATGGTATAGTGCGACAGATGCTGTGAAAATTTTCATCGGCGTTTTAATTTAGGCGTTTTGGGTCGGTGCCGAATATAGCCGAAATTAAATAGCTGCCGAAAATTTGTATATTTACAGTATCATACCTGTGCCCCGTTTTACAATGCATTGCTTAGGTGTGGAGATCCGGACTTCATAGTCAAATCGCCAGCCTTGAGAAGAACTTGGTAGGTCTTCATGAATCATTCAGAATGAATTATAGTAATGTACATGTAGCCGCGGTGGAAGTAGGGGGGGGGGGGGCATGGACAGGAGAAGTACTGTAAAACCGGGAATTTTCCGAGTCAGTGGTGTAATATTTTCGGTATTTCCCAAAATCAACAGTTCGGTAGCTCGAAAATTTCGGTAAACCAGTTTTCCAGATCCAAAAATGCATTTTGCACACTGTGTGGCATGGCATGGTTGAATTTTAGGTCCTGTTTTATTTTAGGTAAAAATTACTTCGAAGAGAAGTACCTGTACCGAAGTTTTTAAAGGGTTGGGAGAACTTCAAATTTCAAAGGATCAGTCGGGGAAGTGAACTGAGAAAAACAATTCCAGACAACCTGTACCAAACTAAAAGTTCGTAACCGAAAATAAATCTCCACCGAAATTTTCCGGTTTTAACGTTACAGCAGCTAGCTCATGGTCTACAGACTTGCCTCGAATGTTCCGTTTGAGTCCTTCAACTGATCGGCCATTATGCGAGTTTTTTTATACCGATTCGGCATCCCCATAGCTAGCTGTATGATGCTTTATTAGAGAGCACTACTTGTACTTGCAACATGTTTGAAGAAGTTGGCTGCTGCTAATGTTGGAGCGTTCCCTTCCTGCCAACTGACTGAAAATGTGAACCATGTGAACTCAGTGACTCAGGACGCTTGGGCTTCTGCTTCGAGCACCATGTAGAGTACTTGGTAATGACCTACATGTCAAGCAGGGAACTGATGAGGATAATATTCCCGGCCTGTTTGTGATGGGCACGTTTGCTGGCCACTACTTCAAAATACATACTTCAAGTATGCCCGTCTAGTCTGCTTCCTCCAGCCATGATTTCCACATTTGCTACTGTTCTGGGGGTTTCTTCCTACATCACTACTGTCTGTCAGTGTTTCAATAAAGACTTTCGGCAAGACACTTACCGTATTTTACCGGTTGCAAGTCGACCCCGGTTATAGGTCGACCCCCATATCCGGAGGTCTCAATTCTGCGTTTTAAAGTTTTCACCCAAAGAAGCACTACTAACCACTCCCTTGTACTAACACAACAACAAATCATGTAAACATTCCTAAGTGGAGGGTATAATGTCCCAATCCTTGAAAAAGGCCAATAAACTGGCAAAAATGTGTACACATGGTGCACTCGTGCATGCAGTGCAGGTCTTTTTTTGTAAGATACTGATAGTTCCCGGTTATAAGTCGAATCCCGGTTGTAAGTCGACCCCCACCCTTTCTCCTATTTTTAGTCGTAAACGGTCGACTTACAACCGGAAAAATACGGTACCAGGGGCGTCGGACACGGTACGGTCACAGTGATATTGACCGCACCACTATTTGCCCCAAGTACCTTGTGAATCGATAAAATGCACTGATTTGGGCTCCAAATCTCCACCACTCCCCCACGAGTACATGTAAATTGTACTTCAGATGGCTGACCGTACCACACTAATTTAATTACCTTCCGACGCCCCTGCTTACCGGTGTGCATGGTAATCCATGCCTGCATATGATAGCTGTTCTAAACACAGCTCAGGGAACTGCACGACTTGTATTGATGTGCCCTTGTCAAGTTGTCATCAATCAAGCATGTGACTGGTTCGATGTTATCAATTTTCTGTTGATACCATTCAGGATAATGTGGAAGACCAGATAGATGAGCTAGAGGACAGTGGAGATGACCCAGCACCTTGCAAAAGTGCGGAAAAAGATGGGAAAGTTGGTGAGGATCCTGAAGCTATGGTGAGAGCGAAACCTATTGCAAAGGCCCAACCCAAGAAGTGAACAAGTGAGCAGGCTGCTTTGCCTCAGTTGACCAGCAGCACATGATCATTGCACTATGCACATGTGAGAGACTGCCCCAGGTACACCTTTTTCCAAATAACTATTACCGTATAATTAACGCTATTAAAGTTTTGTTCAAACCATCTGCTAATTACTTGGTCCTCGCAGTAGCAAAGGATCAACTGATAATTCATGTTGATATGCTACCCGAGCAGTGTATCATAATTATTGACTATAATTGAGAAACCATAATTATTGCTCTACTTTTGCCTAGAAATCACAGCAGCAGTGTTTGCCTAATACATACTACATGTGCCAGTACGCACGTTTTGGCCATATGGCACGCGAGCCTCAAGTTGCCAGTGTTCAAAAACATCGTCATAGATCTCAGTGACACAGCACAGCCCCATCAAACGTTCATCACTTAGTCCATTTTTGACACTGTGAAGCACAACGTAAATTTGCACCAGTACATGATTCTCAGCTGCCTTCTTGAAGTACATGACCAGTACATTCTCAGCTGCCTTCTTGAAGTACATGTACAATGTACTTTTAATCCTTCTCCGTATTTCTGAGCTACTGATAGTAATGCGATCAGATTTGAACACAGTGCATTTTCTCTAGCCTTGCTACGAGGGCCCTGGCTAGCTTACTTGGTTCAGTACTCGTACCGTCATGAATCTGGGTGACAGTGTACGGCCCCAGGCACTGACTGTACATCCAGCCTATTTAGGGGCCGTCCGGGGTTACCAATAGTTTTTGCAAAACGAAAAGCTTTAGTATTTTTCAGCACCCACCCACCCACCTACCTTTTCTGCAGGTAAAACGAATTCCAATAAAATATTGATGTCAATTTTCGACACCCAGAAGTAACTGGGCATTCTCCATCTGCATTCAATAATTATTTTCAAAACGAAACTCCTTCAAACCCACCCACCCCCAAACGAAAACTTTTCGTTTTGAAATGGTAACCTTGGACGGCCCCTTACAGTGTTCAATCATAATAATTAGTTGATAACACATGTGGCCAGGACTCAACCATAATAGTCGAGACCAGGATATCAGCAAGAGTACATACCCCCCCCCCCCCCCATTGTTATGTACTCTTGATAATAGAAGTCCAGGTTTGTATCAAGTCCAGAAGAGAAGTAACAAATACATGTCATGCCGTGACGTGGACTGCATCGATATGTATTGACTTTGTGTAGATCTAGGGCAGCAGAAAGGACGCACACACTGGCTGAAAACTCCAAGCTTTTCACTCATAGAGACCATATTTTCAGGCACGAGGGGTAGCTGGCATCTCACTGGATCGCCACTACACATGCACAGACACACTAGTGCGCACACACTCACACAAGTGTGCACATACACCAACACACATGGGTTGAGTCGTACACCAGTGGAAGAACAAGATTATTATGTCAGAGCACACATCACTGGTTCTATAGCATGTTAAATAGGTTGCACACTGCAAGGAAAACAGCAGGTCAAATAGGTTGTGAGAAAAACCAGCTCAAGATCAAAAAATATAACAGTGTGTCAATTTCTATCAAAACAAGTTGAAATAAAAAAACGGCAGAAAATGGACAGAACATTATGTGGATGACAATAACGCTAGATAAAAGACACCATCCAGCCGAGAAGAAGGAAAGTGCAGGCAGGGAGAGGAGTTTGAAAGAAGCAGCATACTGGCTAAACTGGGTATAGTTGGAATTCAAGACACACAAACAAACGGATGCTTCTGGAGCAGAGAACCCTTCTCACAGCCAGATGAGCTGCTGAACACAGCAGGAAAGGCAGGCAGACAGATTGCCAACAAATGATGAGAAAACACTTTTAGCGTACGGCACTAAGAAACTGGACAAAAAAAAAAGAAAAAAAAACCCAGACTACAACAAAGAATATGTTGAGAGACAAAAGAGCCAACCAAACAGCATGACAGGCCGGAACAAAGTACTGCAATGAATAGAAAAAGAAGAGAGTAGATAGCGTGTTTGGGTCTAAATATGACAGGCACAACTAGCTAAACACCTAAATGTAGTCAAAGATGTGGTGGGATGGGGTAATGAACGCCTTGCACTGAAAAGGGAGTTTTCTCACAAAGTGAAATATAGATAATTTTTCCTTATCAGCACAGCTATCTGCACTACTCTGTATGCATAAAAAGCAGAAGATTAGAACAAAACAATGGAGGCATGACAGGCAAGTCTACATGCCAAAAGCTACATGTTTGTGGAATATTGGCTTAAGGTTTGTCAGACTGCAGGACAAACCCGCACTAAGTTTAAACTTTTCTCTTTCTGTTCGTATTTCGTGAAAGCGCTATGTAAGCAAGTAACAAGGAAGTTAATGAAAAGAAACAAGAACAAGATGCCCTCAACGTCACCGCTCACCAGGTGGAGAATGGCTCTTCCCTATTCTATGATTACTGCTGGTGCTACTGTCAGGCTGGGAGCGTCCTGTTGAGCGCTTCTTCTGTGCTACCACACTACTGCAAAGCTCTTTTTCCGCACAGCTGCTGTCGGCTCTGCTAGTAGCTGGAGAATTCGTAGCACTGCTGTGAGCTGATTGCTTCAGCTGTCCTCCAGCTCTTATACCCATCACTTTCGCCACTGGCCTCTTGTTTGGATGGCGTGCTGAAGGCAGATTGGGATCATCCATGCCCCCCGCATTATTATTATCCGTACTATTTACACTACTCGCACTACTGCAGCGACCCCGCAAGCCATGCAACTTGTTCGCTGTAGCCTTGTCGCCAGATTTCACTGCAGCCGGGGTGCAAGCTGACATGGAGTTGCTACGAGGAAGCCTGGAACCTGAAATGCTTGCAGAAGCCACCTGAAAGGGGAGAGAATTGAAAATACAAGACAAATCTCAATGCTAGTACCGTAAAGTACCGCCAGAGCGCCCCACCATCTCGTCCTTTCGTGGTCGTATTGTGGAGGTGATTTTCCACCTGTAGGTCATACGACACGAACCTTGTACACACATGACGTTCAAACACAAACACAGGTAGCCTTGAGCGATGCATAAAAGTAGGGGTGAAAGTTGGCGCTGAGATCCCGAGTTTGAGTACTCTGATTTTCTCTGATCGAATATTCGACATCTCCTACAAATTGCACACCAAGGGCCTTAAAATCACATGATACAACCCGGATTGAACCGAGTAGCAGTCATTTTTCTCGGGTATATTGGTTGGTGGGTCATTCGGGCTCTCTCTACTCGTGAACAAATGTTCACCACACAGTCTGCACATCAATATCTGCCGACTGCTGCTCTGAAACTGCAGATTTCCGTGGTAAATGCATGTACTATGTATGAACGAGTACTCTGATTGATTGCGAGTACAATTATTTTTTGAAAACCCCCGAGCGAGTACTGGAGTACCGTAATGTCGCGTATTAGCCGGGCTTATTCTTGTAGAAGCCAATGTAAGGGCTAGGCTTCTATTCACATCAGGCTTCTATTCAAACCTGGTATTTCTATGTGTGTCAACACTAAAGCCAGGCGTATATGCCGACAGTGTATCTTGAAAATCAGGCTTGCATTCAAAATAGGCTTCTATTCGAGATAGGCTTTAAGACAAGACACTACGGTATTCGGTATAATTGTTCCACCCCTAATATAAAGTTAGAAATTCATGACCAGCGTTAGCTTGTGTGCTTGGCAAATACCAAACTGGACCAGGATGTGCCCTGTGTAGATGCGCCTACATCAATAACCCCGGCCATACTGGCAGTGGCAATGTCTATTAAAGTACCTACACTACGCTGAGTGACACGAGTACTTTTACTGTACATACATGATATCACACAAGCAAGAACTAGAGTAGTGCCCGGTGAAATCCAGCCCTGCACAGCTTGTAAAGCTGGAACCCAGGCGTGGATGTCAGCAGCCACCCCTGTAGTGGACAATATAATTATACAGATCAGGACACTCATGTACTCACTCACTCACCTCTACTTTCCCAGCTCCAGCTGCAGCCCCAGCATACGTTAGCTGATTGCCTGTTGGCTGTGCCTCAGATGCCACGCCACCCTCGGGCGTAGTACATCTCCTTGGTTCACCAGAACGTGACGGGGCAGCTGATGACAGAACTGATGAGTAAGAATGAGATGTTGACGCACTGGATGTTGATCCCGCTGCTAGCACTGCACTGCGTTCCGCCCACTTCTGAACCATAGATTCTCTGAAGCGGATTACATCTTCGCTAATGCGAATAATTCGTCCCAGAAGTCTACAAACAGCGTGCAGAAGGAAAAGCAAAAAAAGGTCAAGCTTACACATATCATAACAGCAAAGGGCCACCAGCTCACAGCAAAAACATTGCAACCTCCGCAAATACAACAGCAGTGCATAAAAAGCCCATATCATCAGTTGCCATAACCTCACAGGCCAAAGTTGACTGTATGACGCTGTTTTTATTTGTCGTTTATAGGTACATGTACATACCTAAAGAAGAAATCTGGAACTGGGACAGCAGCTGGCAGCAACTACTTACGATGGTCCAGAAAGAAGTGCTGGGTCACGGGACAGAACAGCACTGACCAGCACACCGTGAGCATGCTCAAACGCACTTTTCACCTTCACTGCACCCCACGATGCCCGGCTGATATCATTAGCTGCAGTGATACACACACACGCCACGGTACACAAACACATACTAGTAAGAGGAACAAAGTGCAACTATTTGAGATTTAGCTTACAAGTATATCATATGCATATTTATTAGCCTGAAACGATTACCGTATTTTCCGGAGTATAGTGCGCACTATGCTCCGAATATGAAATTCATGTACTTCAATGAAGATTGAAGTGCGCACCCCCAATGAAGATTGGGGGTGCGCGTTATACAAAGGTGCGCACTATACTCCGAAAAATACGGTACATGTTTTCCTTAGCGGCTTAGCAGATACCACAACGGACGGCTTATCAGCTAAACGAATATTATTGTAACTAATTTCCGGGAATTTCAAAATTTCCATGAGTCCTACATCGCCAACGATGGAAAGTGGGCGCACAGAATCAACGATCCAGCAACAAGTCCGTCAGCTGTTCGAACCCACCAGATGAACATGGATGAGACGGAGGCGATGCATTGGTTGCAGCCCAAGAGCTGAGGGTGCCCTTCACCTGCGACTGAGCTGACTCCGATGATGAAGCAACCCCCAAAAGGGGGAAATCCCATACTGAGCAAAAGTACCACTCTACTCGTTTAGCCAATAAAATCGAAATGACCGCTCGATCTATTTCTTATTGAGTAAGTAACAAGTAATCGGTATACTGTAAAAGCCATAATTATAACGAAGTGCTAACTCTAACGAGTTAACGAGGAGAAATCTGTCGTTAAAATAGAAATCGTTATACAGAAATCGACACATATACTGTCCTATTGAGCATTGAGAATGAGTGAGAATCGTTACCTTTGGTACACGTAAACTAGTCAATTTTGGGAAATCGTTATATATGCGCCTCGTTAGAATAATAGTGAGGTTCTGCCACACGGTAAAACGTGCCAAAGTACGTATGGAAACTTCGCCGCGGTACGGGATTTAGTTTGATACCTATTTTTTCATACCGTTTTCCGTGTGAAGCGCGCTTCACACGGACTGGACTCCGTGTGAAAACTGAGCGTACAGAGTACATGTGGCGGGGTGTTCGTGCATGCTTCGAGCATGCTACGTACAGCAGAACCGGTGCAACGTACGAAAATTCCGTGTCAAACTTCACTGCAGTTGACACGGAGTTTGGTACGTAGTTCCGTGTAGCAGAACCTCTCTAATGGCTTTTACAGTAATCGTTTGAACACTAAATATTTCCTGCTTGCACTTTTCCAATCAAGCGGATATGACAGTAGACAGCAGGCATAATTTCGTGAGAGTCCAGGCATATTTGTCACCAGCAAGAAAGCAGCATTGCTTGTTCATCTGGCTAGAGTGAAATAAAGACACCATCATCAGCATCAGCGCCACCACCGCCACATCACCACAAACAGCAGCAACAACAGAGATCATCTTACTTTCATCAAGAGGGTCCTCAATCGTCAGAAATGATGGATTGGCAAGGGGGTGGTTATCAGATAACGTGACCTGTAGATCAAATGAGAAAGACAAATGTAACGTTAGTACATACATGTAGCTGCAGTCACTATTACACTCACAGTGTACTAGTACCTGTGCTGTGCTGATGGAGGTTCTTACCTCATGTCACTTACACTCGCAGTGTACTAGTACCTGTGCTGATGGAGGTTCTTACCTCATGTCATGATGACAACGTGAGTGAAATAAAGCCAATTCAATAATACGTCAGTAAAAAAATGACCTCTTGATTCAGACAAAAGGCTCATAGCACATGGCCGGCCCATACATTGATTAAACACCGATGTTCAAGGCGTTCCTTTCATCAAGGCCTTTCCAGGATGCCCAAGAGCGTGGAGTTTGTCCAATGCAAACCAAAGTTACATCCAATTTTAGGTCAATATTTGGTGATTGCGCGGGCCTGTTTCTATTTTAATCGGCCAATAAAGGGTTAAAAACAAACAAACATATAGTGAACTCAAAAGTATTGGAAGCTGTTTTCATTCGCAAACATAACCCCAACCTATGCATCCAGAAAGAAAATGTCACTAAACTTAGACTATTCTCTTAGCATTCGGTCTTTTACTCGGTCTATATATCCTGTATCTGATGGTTTTCCTCAGTGGTGTATATACCTCCTTAGTGGTGTATATTGAACAGTGTATATGGAAATTTATAAACTTCATGGGAGATCTGGTATATGAGTGTGGGTGTATATGGAGTGAGGTATAAACAATCACATACACTTGGTCCCGTGTTATAACCTATACGTATTGCTAGATTTCACTATTGACACGCATTTCCCTGATGAGTGTCTCCAGAAAACTGGTTAGGACATTTTAGTATCCATATTTTATTCTTCTTGATTACTAGGTCCAATGTCCGCTTCGCTGATTCTGCTGATTGCTATAATAAAGTTATTGGCTTCGCGCCGCCTAATCGTAAACATATAGGCACATGCTCTTTTGTACACTGTAAACCTGAAAACCTTTGCGATCTGGAAACTTCCGCGATTTTCAGGATGGGTGTGGAATCGCAAAAGTGAGCCTGCGCGAAATGTAGAACTGTAGGGAAAACCAACAAAATTGACTCCAATCGCAAACACTTCCAGGTGCAAATCGGTATCACAAATTGCGAAATAAAACGCAAGTATTTCTCGGGGTTAGCAATATCACTCGCCACAAAAACGCCCCAAGAGAATAAAGCATTTGATAAGTCACAATCAAACATTTGAGAGCCAGCCACATACCTTATCAAAATAGGAGCCTCCGTTGGCTATGCGAATGGCTACCGTGTCATAGGAAAAGTTACGGCCATACAGCTCAAAGAACTCTATCAACAACACCGCCAGGTTTGGATTCTGGCTATCAGCTGCCGAGCTATCAGCATTCTCCCGTAAATGATTCTATGGTAATGGAGGAAAATGAAATACACAGCAAGAAAGATGCAATACGATACCTGTATGATACCCGTACAAGTTTTACCAGCTGAGTGTTTCTCAAGATTCAGGGCCTGCTGGAGAGCCGGGTCACTCGCCCGGCTGGGGAACTGCACGACCTGGCTGAACAGATAACACCGGGTCCAGTCTGACCTGGCTGAAAAATGTCTCAAACTGACAATGAATTCCTAAAATACCGGTATTTTACGACTCGCGGACCCCATCTGTTGCAAATCTAGCGCAACGTACACACTACAGTCTACAAGCGACAGAAACTCGGCTAGGGTCCTTCTACGTTTGCGGACTTTGATAGTTCGCCTTGTTGTCTAAAATTTCCGATTTCCGGTAATAAATCCGCCTTTCTGTTTTCCTGCGTTTTGAGCAGGCTTTTTGGTTGTTTTTCTGCCGGATGATCTGACCCGGCTGGCCTGCATGCGCCAGGTACATGCTGACCAGGCTGTGTTGAATGTCTAGAGCAGGCCCTGATATTATATCTCCAACAGAAGGTTTCAACTCAAAGTACCACAAAAATGCTTGGAATCGGCTAGTAGTATCTGCTACTGTTTACCGCAGAACCTTTATTTTTTTACGAGAGTCAAGGGGAAGCACCGTGTAGGGTGTATTGACCTAATGAACAAAAGAGATGATTGGGCCATAGTGGGTGGGATTGAAATCGGCTAATTTTCAAGATGTCACATACTGTATGCATGCATGACATATACTGTAAATCGGTAACTGATGATTTTCTTCCGGATGGCGAGGGATCCGGATGCAAGAGCACCGGATAAGCGAGGTCTGACTGTACTCGAGCTAGCATTCAGGCAAGCATTGTGATGATGAGCCACCTTCCACACCCTTGTTGGGCGTGGTCAAAGAAAACTCGGGGCGTCATGGCTCTTTCCAGTTTTTCCTCACTTACTAACTCTCTCACAAACAAAAACAAAGAAAATGCTGATCATCATCCACTAACCTGAAAGAAATTAACAACCAGCAGGATTAAACTGTATGAACTGATGCCACCTGTAAACACTTCATTCAAGTCACGCTGGAGCAAGAACTGTTTCAGAAGAATGACCAGCTTGTCCAGTACAGGATACTCCTTGATGTACTCCTAGCAACAACAACAACAACAACAACAGCAACAAGGACATCAGCAAAAAGCATTGAAGATCCTGCAACCGTGCAGATGGTTCCTGGCTTCTTCCATTTTTTCCAACTACAGATGACAACAAGAGTATAATATAACCACCCCAAGAGTGTGCAACTCCTGATACGCTTTCAATGGGGTTCGCCGACGGCGAAAACTCACATCACGTGGTGCAGTGTCGCAGTTGTACGTTTCAAGCCCGTTTTAGCGAGCAGCGGAGTAATAAAAAAAGCACTTTCTGACAGAAACTCACTGCGCGTATGCAAATCTCCAGCATGATCATGGCAGATATTCGGGTTGCGGGCACGCTATCCTACGTTTCTACGCAGTACGAAACGTGCCTGAGACATGTGACGTGAGTTTTCGCCGTCGGAGACCCCATAATGGGCCATATGCAGAGTTCCACACTCTTGGGGGGTTATATACTCTTGATGACAATTATAGTGATCACAGGCAACCTAAAGACAAACAGCGCATCTCTTTCGGACCAACAAAATGTATAAGTATCCCCCATCAGAATATCAAGGAAATACTCAAAATATCACATCCTACATTGTCGACACACAGGAACTGCTGCGAAACACAAAGGCTAGAATGGCACTCACCTGAATCATTAACGCACTGGATACACCGGTGGTCATGTTAAAACTGATGTCAACTTTGAGTTTACTCAGCTTGTCACACAGTTTCACGATTGGTACCTGCATTCAATGCACACAAAAGTTGCATCATACCAAACACCACTACTGCACTAGTGCGAATCCATAGTATTAATTTAGCTGTATGGATCTTCAAAACTCACTTTCGGCTTGTCGGATATCCAACATGCTAAAAATACCTGATGACCTAATCAGTGACATTTGACTGTAAAGCAAAAGTGTGAATTTTAGAAATGTCTCACCCGAGCCGAGTCAATGACTTTGATGTCCTCTTCATTGGATATACCCGAAGAAACAAGCACCTCCCCCAATGAATGTAGTGGTAGAGATGTCCAGTTCCCAAACAAAACCATATCAATATCACTGCAGGAGTAAAACACACAAATACACACACATACATACATAATTATATCCACCCACATTTGTTTAATGCCAGAATCAAGTTACGCGGGTCTCCGCAAAAAATGGGCAGAGATACATACCGTAAGTTGGACTTGATCGAGACAACAGCTGAGAACTTTCTAATGTGCACAGACCTTTTGATAGTTCAATTCGGTCCAGGAAAAGCGGAGTTGTGAAACTACACTGTATAAGTAAGTGACTGCAGTCTGCACAGCACAGTCAAAGAGCGGAGCTTCCCATTGCAACAATTGCGGACGTGCTACAGCAAAGCATTATCGAGATACTGCGTGTCTTTTCAAACAATGAAAACAGTACTTCCCCATACGATGGTTTTGACTGCCGATTAAAGTGAGGGATTTCCAATTGACTGGCATGCTGATTTATCCCAGCATACTTTGAAAGTGTGGGTTGCATGATAAGAGCTCATTAATATACTTCCTCCGCATCATCGAAATTGTCGCAGTTTGACTAGTGACTTGTCACTTGTTACTGACAACTCCATCAGCTAAACCATACAAACATTATTACACATGATGATAGTCTGAAGTCTAGAGTAACGTTCCAGGACAGTTGGACTGAGAGTTTCACATGGAGATGAAGGCCTCGTCGTCGCTGATGTCAATTGACGAAAAAATATCGTTCCGAATATTTTCCAGGAAGGTAGTAAGTTGGCCGTGCCTCATCTCAAACGCTTTGACTTTCTCCATAGGACAAGAGCTGCTATGCTTGTCGTCTGCTAGCTCTGGATGGTTTCTACTTCACCACCAACGTAGTAAGAATACACGATCGTTGCGAGATCGGTTGATTACCGTCGGCGGAATCACCTCGATCTGGAAGTGAACTTTTTTTAGCCGTGGGATGCCCATTCATTTTAGCTGTGTGGTTACTGCTCATGCAGGTAAGTGTACTATCACGTCGAGCGCGCACTCTTTTTCAGCATCACTGGTACAGTACCTGCACGTGCATCACTAGCACTACAGTGTACACGCAGAGTCTACACGGCCCTTGCAGGTACTGAGTGTCTCAGCATTCCTTGCATGCATTAGTTTGCCAATGTTTCTCCAAGCGCTAGCTGCCGCTTGTTCCACGAAGTCATTCTCACCCTAGCTCAGGTAAAACAGTGATGAATTTTGAGTGAATGGCTATAAGCGCGAGAAATGTGCAGGCTGCAACGCCTGAGGGATCTCAGCGAGTCGAAAGTACCATCGCAGCGACATCAGCGAAGAAATTGCGTCTAGTTCAAAAATTTCAGCTTCGAACAACAGAAAATAGAACTTTGCTGTCACCCTATACCATTTTGTATACTGATGACTATCGTCTATGTCCGATTCTTTACCTGTGGTACGACTGCTGGTGAGTATAATTATACCCTGTTTTATATCAAAAGTCAAACTGCGACAATTTCGATGACGCGGAGGAAGTATCTGGTGGGAGACAGTTGAATACTTTGAAATAATTAATTTTTTTCCCATCCACGGAGAAGACTTGGAGAAAGATGCGGCCTGTGGCTATTTTGAAGCCAGCCTGAAACCAGCACAGGCAGCATACACCACTTCTAGCAGCAAAGCTTGCTGGCAACAGGGTATGCACGTACACATGCCAAAGAGATAGAGATAGATAGATAGAGAGGGGGGAGATACAGAGAGGCTGGCACGTGGGATATGTGCAGTGGCTGTAAAAATACTGTGTGCAAGG
Organism: Sycon ciliatum; assembly: GCF_964019385.1. NCBI lineage: Eukaryota > Metazoa > Porifera > Calcarea > Leucosolenida > Sycettidae > Sycon > Sycon ciliatum. The sequence continues at coordinate 27,515,362 of NC_088643.1, forward strand.
ATAGTCCACTCTAGCCATGTGGTGCAAATCCAAGTCTTATTTCAGAGTAAATCTCATGCATGTGCCAGCTTGTATGTGAGTACATGCTTATGAGCAAAAACACAGTCATATCCAAGAGTGGGCGACTCCTATTTCGAGCTGCGATGGGACCACCCCTGGGCAGATTTTATTACCGTAATGTCGCGTATAAAAGCAGGTGCTTACGGCCGTATAAGCCGGGGTTCAAACCATGCTTCCATTCAAGTTATGCTTCTATGTCAACATCATCAGTCTGCACTGTGCAGTGCATACTGCCACGCATCTACGTGCACCATGTACTTTGCAGGGAGCGGCTTCTATTCAAACCATGCTTCTGTATCACGGCGCGCTTCAAAAAATCGGCTTCTATTCGAGTCATGCTTTTATACGCGACACTACAGTATGTGTCATTTCGACTCATTTGTTGGCAGAAGTGTCATCAAGTGTGTATGCTTTCGTGCTTGTCGTGTAGATATGGTGCCAGTTCAACAGGTTCAGAAAGCATGGATCAACCATCCGTTGTTCTGTTTCTACTACCGTAGCTGTGGTGCACAAGTTATTTTTTTAAACTCATGTGTATCCACAAAAATACTTTGGTTTGTGGATACGCAGGATTGCATCAGTGAGCCAAATGACCATGAAAGACTGATGTCATAAAAATTCCGCGCTCTCACAGTCTGTCTGTCTCTCCAGTGATGCTTATCAACAGAAATACACAACATGTACAGAAGGGTTATACAACTGGACAGTGATTACAAATACATGCTTTTTTTACCCAAGTGATGCAAGGAAAGAGCTTTGTACATTGCAATCAGAGAACCAGGGAGCTACACTACCTAACCCAGAATCCTTACCTGGTCGGGAGGAACAATCCAGTGCGGAAGCTTCCAAATACATCCACCTACAGACACGAAACGGGCCATAACATGTTATAATTTTGGCAAGTGAAATTGAACAAGACCAGGGGCGTCACAGGGCAGTGAGGAGTGGTACAACCAGGAGGTCCCCCGGGGAAAGAAATACGGATCTTCGCTCTTTTGTTGCTCTTATGGATGAATTGTGCGGACCATCTATGCATCCTGGATGAAAAGTGGTACGACCATGGTCGTACCATGTGTGACTTTGGATACCCTTTCTATAGAGTCCGCCGATGGCGAAAACTCACATCACGTGGTGTTCTGTTTCCCATTATACGTTCCCAGCCCATTCTTAGCGACCATTGGAGTTGAAAAAAATAGCTCTACCGACAAAAAAAAACTCTCAGCTAATGCGAGTCATCAGTCATGATCTGGCAGATATTAGGACTGCGCGCATGCTAGCCTTCGTTGTACATAGTACAAATCGTACTAGGAACACGTGATGTGAGTCTTCGCCGTCGGAGACCCTGTATGCAGAGTTGCACGCTCTTGGTAGCTTATTTACTCTTGGTAGAATGTGCATGTACTAGTATGCATATTGTATCGAGGGAACGCATGCAGGGTGACAGCGGGTTTGAATCCAATTTACGTATGGAAAAATTAGAAAAAAAGAAAACAAGCGAGAACCATGCATGTACCTGTAGCATGAAACGAGACAGCTGCCAAGCTCTGGGCCCTCGCTACACATTGTTTACCTGGGTCATTAGGTTTCTAGCCAAAGGAGGGGGGGGGCAGGCGCCACCCCACCCCCCCCCCCCACTCTAATTGAGCGTCCCACTGTGAAAAAATGGCGCCCCTACTCATTTGTCGATTTTTGTGTTTTTCATGCAGTCGATCGTCACTACTAGATGTTTCATGAAGGCACATTTGTCTGGGGTGAAGTCCCCGCACGTTGCATTTTGCATGGCGAGAAAATTTTGGAAAAAGGAAAATGGGTTATGGGGTAACTGTTTTCCCTGCCTGACCCCCCCCCCCCCACTATTAAAGAAACCTACAGCATTGGGTATTACGCTCTTCGTCATTCGTCCTGTTGAGCACTCTCGGCAGGCTGCTCTAGTGCTGCTGCATTACGCATTGCCCGCTACTTTTCGTAGTTAGAGCACTCTGGCGCTAGAACGACGAGCTATCTTAATGTCTGTGGTGCCTCCTTTGCACCATGGCTGGTAGCTCATGGCTGTACTGATGAGGCTTTTATGGCCGAAACAACTTGCTGTCTACAGCATTGGGAACCCTGATCATGTGTGTTATTCAAACTGCTAGAATGGTCTTTGCAATACAAGAATATATACCCGATACTCGCATTGCAAAGATGTTTCTAGCAGTTCGAATAACAAGCATGATGACCTAGGCAAAAACAAAACATATGAGCATGGCCGCTCTCGTTTAAACACGCACGCCCACACATGCACCAATGACAGTACAAACAACAAGAACATAATAGCACAATGTATACACATACTTACTAGCCAGCAAGGCATAACGACATGTGGAGTCCAGCATATTGCAAGTGGAGGACACAACAACACCTAGTCAGGCTAGAGGGGGGGGGGGGGGGCTAGCTATCAACAGCACTTTTCAAGCACATTAACCCTTTGTGTACCAGCCCCATCTCGAACCGTAACGTACGTTACGGTTCGACGCGCCGCACTGCGATGCGCCGTTCGGCGGCGTCCTTGCTCCGATCGACTCGCGGTTTGTTGCGCTCGACAGCTGAGATCCCACTGCAAATTTTGATGGATGATGTGGGTAGGTTGCCATTTGAAAGTATGGAGAACGATCGCGGCGAAAAGTGCGCTTTGCAATTTCAGCGCTCTGCGATATATTTTAGCGATTTCGATCGTGTTTTCGTTCGGTTACGCTGCTTGTATCTAGAATATAGCTTGCTCTAGCTGTTGTCGATGTCTACTAGTGATGGTGAACGCCAGGAGAGAGTTGTAGCAGCGATATAATCTTAGGATCTGAATCGAAAATGAGAATTTCCATCGCTGAAGCCATTGCAGTATTCGCTCTCCAAGCAGCAGCGAGAGGGAGCGCAGCGATGGCCTGAAATAATCAAGGCAGGTGAATTTCCTCACCCATCGACTATTCCTGGTCTTCTCAATCACCAATACCCTCGCTGGACGCAAGTAGATAAGTGAAAAGTACATATTCAAATCTGACACAATTTCAATAATTTGAAATTTAGATGCAATTGTTTGGCATCTGGTATTCACGCAATACCGTAAAAGCCCGTGTATAGGCCCCCGGTCGTATAGAATAGCAGCCTCGATTTCCTGGGCGTATACAAGGGCACGGGCGTTATTTTGGAACCGGGCGTATACTTGGAATAGGGATAGCCATAAGTATTGGGTATCAGTACCTGTACATGTACTGGTGTTTCCGGCATACCTGGGCGTATACATGGGCATGGGCGCTATTTTGAAACAAAAGTGTTGACTTCCCCTGACTGGGCGTGTACACGGAGGGTGGGCGTAATTTCGAGTGGGCGTATACACGGGCTTTTACGGTATGGCTCTTTTCCGTCCATTTCGCTATTGTTGAAGCATGCAACTGGCGGCTATACACTAGTGCAGTGGTCTCCTGTTGCTCTGTGTGAAGAAGGGCAATGTCAGCAAGTATACTAGTATTCACGATTCCGAGTACACGGATCTAAATTGTCAGAAATATGGACAATTGACTCAGAAATAGGTATTCCAGGTATGGCCTGTATCTGTAGTTGTGTGCTCGGTCAAAATATTTTCTTACCTGGACACATTGATACCAACAGATTCAGAAAAACATAACTTGCACATACAAAATGTGTTTTAGTTTGATGCTATAGGTCCATCATTACCGATGAGTACCCCGCGCATACATTAGATGCCTGGTACACAAAGGGTTAAACAAATATTTACATTTTTGATTTGAAGGACATAACATGACGGCTAGGCTATGAGTCTGACTGCTAAGGAAGTTATTTATATTCCTGGCCAATCAAAAGCTGTAAAGAAAACATACCTTTGCAAGTGGCCATTTTTCCTTAATCACAGCAGACACTCTGTTCACGAGGTCATGACGCATGGCAAGCTCCTCCGGAAGGGGTGCCATGTACTTGGAAAAATCCTCTATTTCGGTATGAAGACTGCAAGCAAATCAAGTCGTGGGCAGCAAATAAGTTTTCTTGGGTCACATATGTTTTCCAAAAGTCACCAAAAATATGAAATTGATCAACATACCCCAAAACATTACTCGGATATGACGGATTTTTCTGCCACGGCGTCGTCATTCGGCTAGAGCATCTAGGAGATCTCTTTATCTGCTCCTCTCGTCGCCGTTTAGCTGGATTGTTGAAAATAGCTTCTGTGTCACCGCTGCGCTCGTCCTCAACTCCGTCTACATGTCTCACATCGGACATGCAAGGCAGCAGAGGCAGGTATTCCACACTCGACATTTCATTATTTGTGAAGGAACAACTACGCCAAATTGAACTCCACAGATATGCAGCAGGACCCTCTTGTTCTGGCTGCAACCAACGATATCGGCTTTGCATGGAACTGTAAACTCAAGCGAGAGATGACTCTTCAGTCTCGACCTTCAAGAACGAGAAACACCTTGCTCTTTCAGAAGTCTCCCAAACGCCACACGTACACGAGCGAAAAAAATAGCACTCGTGATGTTTGGTGTATCGAATTCGCGAAGGGCCTACAAAAGCCTTGAAAAGGGTGGTACTACAAGCGCATGCTAGCACATGACTGTACTCGTACGACTCTACGAGTACGAGTACAGATCCAGAGACTAGAGTAGATCTACGAACGCGCGAGTAAAAAAACCGTTTTTCGGGACTCCACTCGCTAGCGCTCGTCATGCACCTGTAACAACACCATACATTATAGCAATAAAAACTGCTTTATGGCAGTTTTCTAAAAAAAGTTATTGTGTTCTAGTTCATGGACCCCGTCTAAAAAGTAAGAAATTAACGAAATGTGATAGCCGAAAATTAAAATTTCACACAAAACCTCACAATAATCACAGCACTTGAAATGCTGCTTTCAACCCTAAACTTGTACTGCACCAACAATTGGCAACATGCATGTCATGCATGCATAGGAAAGAGGATCACGAGGGGAAAAGGTCTTCTACATGTAGCTTTTCATTCTGTGTGTGATTATTGTGAGGTTTTGTGTGAAATTTTAATTTTCGGCTATCACATTTCGTTAATTTCTTACTTTTTAGACGGGGTCCATGAACTAGAACACAATAACTTTTTTTAGAAAACTGCCATAAAGCAGTTTTTATTGCTATAATTTCTTTTGTTTTTTCTGTCACCAATCAATGGAATGCCCTATCTCAATATGTAAATTTAAACTAAATGATGGCCTTCACATCATATCAGGGAGTCGTAAAATACCATTAGATGGCTGTGTAGCTTCAGTTATCTCAGAATATGTACTATTTATCCAGCAGCAACAACGTTGGTCACACAACTATTCACTATAATGAGTATGCGTTGGAACACTTTACCCCGAGTCATACTATAGCAGTGTATGCCATGCATGGGTTTACCTCACACACTGAACTATTCACTATAATGAGTATGCGTTGGAACACTTTACCCCGAGTCATACTATAGCAGTGTATGCCATGCATGGGTTTACCTCACACACTGAATTTCATAATTTGGCATCCAAATCACAGAAGAGTGGTGTTCCAAACTTTACGTAATTGCACTCCATGTCCTGCGAGCTACAGTAGAATACTTCAATAGAAAATTTCTTATAGCACGTTCTTAGAAACAAATCGTATAGGTTCGAGGCTGTCAACCCAGAAATTTGTGATTTCACAGCCATAGATGTTACCAGTCAGGTCACTGTATACAGTAGGTATGCAGAAGAAAATACTAGTAACTCTTTGTGGAAGAGCTGTGCCAAAATGTGTACAGTACAGTAAATTAATAAAAAATGAGAAAAGCAGTGACAAGGCTGTGCATGATGTAGATCTACTCGTACCAGTAAGTACAGTGCACCAGTGAAATTGTTGGTGTAGTACCGGTATACTACTATAATTATGGCATGGCCCATGCCACTACAATCTATTTGCAGTGGGCCGCAGTAGGCCAGTGCAACAGAAAGCATTTCAGAAGCTGTGTGCAATGTTAACATCTATGACATACAAGTAAACTGCCATATAGCACAATCGATTACTCTCAGCCCACATAAGTACAATGTAGGCCAATCAGTAGTATAGATACATAGAGCACACTCTACATCATACATAGTCGGCACCAAATCTATGTTGTCGATGTACTTTGCAATGATGACATGATGGCAAGCGTGCTTGATTCATCATAATATTGCCTTGTACTTGGTTGGAAGTTAGTTGTAAGTTCAGTGGTCGAGGTAAGCAGAGCTGCTCCAGCTTTCAGAATCCTGCATGAAAAAGGCAGAAAGCAAATGTAGGTATAATAGTAGCAAGCTGATGTAAAGAGCCTGTCTTTCAATGCAATAATTCTATCCACTGCATGGACAGACCTGGTGCTTCATTCACCTCTGTTTCTTGCTTTCTCAGAAAACCTACTTCCTCCTTCAGCCATCTAGCTCATGATATACATTAATTTTTCTTTATGCCTTTTCAGCCGTGGTCGACTTTCGCCCCTCCTGTTTGATTGGCAATTGCAGTCAAACTGGGGAATACTGACCCTCGATTGTGAATGAGAAAAGTGTCGCTATTCGCATTGTTGTTACTCGTGAGGTTGGAAGTATGCAATCAAATGTTCACTAGATCTGAAGATTGTGTCGTTATTTGCGAGTTGTTTTGTAAACCCGAGGTAGATTATTCACAAGGTTGATTGTACATGCTATGGGATGTACAATAACTAACCAAACAATAATGGTGTAACAATGATTTGAGTCCATATCCAATTGGATGAACCTAGAGTGCATGATCCATTCCAGAAAGGCGACTTCAGTGAGTCTTGAATTGTCAGCAGCATCATACTTCCATCGAGCTTTTTTTCTTTTTCGAAACGACCCTCTCTTTTCAATTCGAACGAAGGTCAACATACGATTATGGCAGGCATGCACGCACTGATCTTCACTGTATACATGTGCATGTATACTGTACTGTAGTCTGTGCAGTCAACTAGTCGTGTTCCACTTGGCTTACGGTAAGTATCACTACAAGTGCATAGTAGCCCCCCCCCCCCCCCCCACCCCGGGGAGTGCGCATGAACGGCAACTGTGAACTGGTAAAAGAATTATTCGACACCTTCGTTCGTTTCGATGGAGAAGGTTCATCTGGCAAATTGAGGCCTTCGTTTCACTCCTAGCCCCAGGAGCGAAATTTTCACTCCTTGGCTGCCTGTTTGAGCCGTCCTTGTGGAAGGGTTGATTTATGCATGCCCGCATATACATGTAGACCTTATTCAATAAACGTCACAATCACGTGAACCAGGGTCCCGGGAACCAGGGAGCGGCAAGAGACCTGCACTCAGTGCACAGTGGACTCGGCGTGGGAACATAGGAGTAGAAAAATACCGGTATTTTACTACTCCCTTGTACGAACTGGGCCTTTCTTGCCACTCGTTTCACATACGCGTGCCCCAGCTTACAACAAATCCCTGGAGGCGAGTCCAAAAATCACGTTATCGAATAAGGTCTATAGAAACACAGATCACGTAGAACTACCCCATCCGGGGTCACAACTCACAACGTTTTGGGTACTTAGGTCTCATGTCGTCTCCCCAGGTGCTATGAATCCCTGATGCACATGTATCTACATATACAATGTAATCGTAACTCTACCAATATTGCGGACGATGACCCTCCCCCCCCCCCCGGCAAACAGAAAGTCGCTATGTCCTGGCCGAGTTTATCTTTTAATTAAATGGTTTTCTCGGTTGGGATTTCATACCTGACAACCATCCCGATTTGGCCGGGACCGTCCCGATATCGAGGGCGGTAATAGGCACCCAAAAGTGCACTAGTTCCATGCCTCACCGCGAGCTTCTTTTGTATACATTTTCATGCCTAGGTATGTCATTGGATCTCAGGTTTGCAAAGGTTGGCAGGTATGGGATTTGTAGAGTGACCAGTTTTGACTATTGCCACCTGCTGTGCAGAAGTGTCATTCCTACATCCTGGCTGCAAACGTACCCCCCCCCCCCCCCCCCCCCCACACACCACCACCAACAATGTTCGATCCTATTTACAGGACCTCACTCTATATGAAAGTGTAGCAGAGGCACTGCCAAAGTATAAAAAACAGCAATTGAAATGCAAGCTGCATTGTGCATGCATGGAGGGCATGGGGAAGAGACTGAGAGGGTGAAAGTGAAGGAAATTTGTTCCGAAATCAAGAGAATCCGAGGAACCCTTGCTGCATTCTTCAGTTCGATAACGTCAGTGGGTGAATCTCAGATGTGTTGTGTGCCCAGACATACAAGTACAGCACTAACCTGAGCATGAGAGCTGCTTGTCATCATCGTGGTCAGGAAAGCGAAAGGACGAACGAGGAAGATTGCTGACCATGCATGACGAACAACTGCATATCTAGACGACAGACGGCTTGCCAGAATCAGTCTGGTGTATCTTCAGGAATCTTCTTTCCTAATCGCATTCAGCAGTCAGCTTCGAGGTCAAGAACGCGATGATATTTTCAGAAGGAATAATTTTCAAAAATTTTAAATTTTGGAGAAGAAGCTTCCTTTCTAAAAAAAAGCGTTCCTTGCTTTCACGCAAGGAGGTGCCTTGCCGGACATGTCGTCGACAGCACAGTGTCGCACGTTTGTAGGCTGCAGACCCGGCAGACGTTTTGATCATCCCGGCCTGGTGGTGAGATTTTGGACCCGGGAGTACTAAAAAGCTGCTCGCATCCCAGGGTGCTCAGTTTCGCTCTACCCGCGCGAGTAGGGGTCCAGGTAACGGGCTCTCTTTCGCGGCCTGCCGAGCATAATATACCTCGATGAGTTGCACTTTGAACGCTTTTTGTACGATGAGTTGTACTGCACGGGTAGCGCTAGCGCGCCAGCGCCCTCATCTTTTGATGTAAAATGTGAATTTTGACTGGCCGTGCCTGAAGTAACATTAGTTTGTTCTTTGCAGGGAGTCGTATTTTACGACTCCCTGGTTCTTTGTCGAGAGAGAAGTTGAGGAAGTTGTGAACCGCATGGCCATGGCAAAGTGACAGGTTAGCTGTGACAATGTCGTCTTCACCACCGCCCAAGAAACGGAAAACGAAACAGTTGACGTTGTTTGGGGGTTGTGTAGTCGATACCGGTAGTCCATCGGCCAAATCTCAGAAAGGGCCTCTTTCGGCGAAGGTGATGCACTGAAGCTCCAACTAAACGCCCTTTGGCACACTAGCTCATGAGACCCCATGAATCCGTTTGTTGGACGTTGCCAATCCAGTCCAGGATAGTCGAACTGGGTCGAATACCTTCTTCCGATTTTCGTAATTTCGTCCACCATTACATCTTTCTCATCGACTTTTTTTCGCTTGGCGAATGTTCTTGAGCCGCTGAGCAGAATCTACGCACGCTCGAACACTTGAAATGCCTGCATGTTGACGGTTCGCAAGATTCTAGCGAGCTTGGTGGAAATCTATTATTTATTTTGGAATTTTTGGGGGAATCTGAATTAGAACGGTAGAATATATAGAAGCTCATTCGGAGAAGACGGCGTGTCGCCGCTGTCGGATTGTCGCTACTGTGTTTCAGACGTATTTGCTTGAACGTGTTATTGAGGATGGACAGAAGATGAAGTGACGGCTTTCTTGAACACGGACGTTTTGTCTACATTGTAGCTGAAACATCTCATCTGGCGTCTAGAACGCAATTATTATGAGTTGTGAGTGCCAGCTGAGCTGAACACAAGCTGGACACCATTCGTCAGCTGGGAATTTGCATCGAAGCTCTTGATAGCCACGATAAGCATAATTATACAGAGGTAACCTTGTTTGACTCAATACGCATGCAGGTCACTGGTGATACCACTAGTGGCACTACAATGACGTAAATGGTGCAAAATTGATGCAACAGCGAATATGTACTTCGTACAATCACGAACAATTGTAAGGCAAGTGTTCATGCCTGTCATAGAAGAATTTCAGCCCGGAAGTCTTGTTGTCATGGTCATAAATAATACAGGACTTGAGTTGGCTCTGGACATAAACACACTTGTGGTGAATACGGTCATTATTGCGAGAAAAATATTTAGCCATTGTATGCACCTGATGCCGCACTACAAGCAATATTTCATGTACATGTATGTGAGACTCAATTGCATCCACAAGGCCGTAGATGCATGTAAGCACACAATGCTGTACAGTATAAGTAGTAGTCGACATGTGGTGCCTTCCTGCTGCACATGCACATGCCGCAAGTTGGCAACGACACATGACCTATCTGCACCGCACTGCGTGAGCTTAGAAAGGAATATTGCACTGTCACACATAGTGCTATTTGTGTTCCGCTATCATTAAGCCGGTATACATGTACTAGTATCCTTATACATGTACCTGGTCACTCGATAGGCGATGCCGACTGTACTAATCTTATCCATATTACCCGATAGGCTATAGCACACTGCGTCAGATCACTATGCAACAAAACAAGAGCTTTGGAGCGAATATACACTGAAGCAAAGTAGGTTTCAACGGTACAGCACTAGTCACGATGAGGGGAGTTACGAGGATGGTTAGGCCGTGACACATAGATAATGATTGTTAATGATTCATGCACGGTGGAAAATTACCACCAATGGCGATGATATTGCTTTCACAACAATGACATCAGTAGGAGTAGTGACACAACCTTACTGCTCCAAGTAGGATTTACAAGCGAGTGAAGGGAGAGCAGACTGGTCTAATAGCAGACCGGGTCTACGCAAGGAAGTAATCGGCATCAGAGGTGAGCTTGCACATCAGAAAACAGAATGATGATGATCACCAAACACAGAGAAGTTGGCTATGTGTGTGTTTGTGTCACTGTGTGTGCATGTGTGTGTGTGTGTGTATGTGTGTTTGTGCAAGGGCGTCGGAACCGCACCGGCCGGGGCGGCCATGGCCGCCCCACTTTTTCGGCCGTTTTTTTTTTTTTTTTTTTTTTTTTTTTTTTTTAGCACACTGCAACAAAGCGCGATGATCTCAGCGCAAACGTGGCAAATCCTTGTCCCCGATCGTGGTTTGTTGCAGAATCAAAACTACAAAAGTCCATGTACACTGAAATGGCACCAAATGCCTGGGAATGCTTGCAATTGGCTTCAATTTTTGATTTTTTTCCCGGGGGAGGTTAATGTTTGTCCCCGATCGTAGCATCTTCTTGGTTTTTTGCAGAATCAAAAAGTCTTTCATTGTAGTTACCGTACACTGAAATGGCACCAAATGCCCGGAAATGCTTGCAATTGGCTTTAATTTTTGAAATTTTTTCTCGGGGGAGGACCCCCGGACCCCCCCCCTTCCGTGGCCGCCCCACTTCCAAAGTCGTTCCGACGCGCCTGTTGTGTGTATGCGCGCACATCTGTGTGCGAGAGAGAGGCAGACAGGCAGATAGCATATGGTGGGAGGGACCAAGGTCTGACCTCAGAGTTAAATGCTGACGGTGTGGAATAGCAACAGTGCGAAATCGGGCAGGGTGGTTAATGGCCCACACTGGAGCCGAGTAGGAGCGCCAGTGGTTGAGGGCTAGCACAGGAGTAGCAGCAGCTCCAGCCTAGGAAGATCAGCTTCTGGATGAAAATCTCCCGGACACAGTAGGTACCAAGCTTCACTAGCAGATTGCCGGCAGGGGTGCACGGCGAGCACCCGTACAACCCTCAAGCCACCAGAGCCGCAGTACTTGGACACGATCCAGGTGCTTACCCGCCAACAATGCTGAGAAGGCACTGGAGCCATACAGGAACTTATGATCGAGCATGACCACAGACTTGAAATACAGAGTCCGGCGTTGAATACTGAGACAGCGACGTCTCCTCCACAGAACACCACTCAGCCCCACCATTGCATTATTTTTACTTTTTCATGATTTTTACCACACAGCACTCGATGCAACATTTACCAGTGACTAAATAACTCCGCGTCTCCGACCATAACTGCAGCGTTCCCGTGAGCCTGTTGGATTTCCGTCAGCCTGTTGAGATTATCTTCATCTCGTCACATGTGAGCCTGTGTGTTTCATCCGTATCGTGGCACAATTACACAGACACGATTTCCAACTCAGGCCGGTTCCGTTGCTCGAAGGGTTGGCGGTAAGAATTGCTACGCCGTCTGTGGCTGCATGGGAACTTGGCGAGTCGTCGTCTTTCTCCATAAATCCTGATCGTCACGCGAACAACAGCCACTATTGCCTAAAAACTACGACACAACAGTATCAAGCTCGCCCCAGCAGAAGGACACGAATGACGAGCGCTAAGACGGAGAAAGAGAGACAGGGTTAGCGAGAGCTGACTAGTGCAGGTACGCTGTCATCTCCTGAGGTGGTGGGCGAAGCAGCGAAGTGAAACGAAGGAAGATAGAACTTACTTATTAGAAGGCATACGGAGGCACCAAAACCTATTGCCTGTCACATACTAAGTGCCATTTAGGGTTGACAGCTGTCAGCTGACAGCCTCAAAAATTTGAAAATCTGCTCAAAAAACTCTCGATCAGAACTCTGCGCACTCTCAAATGGAGCACACAGTAAAAAACTCGGCGACGAAGAACGCTTCGTACCGACGCCCTGGACTGAATTCGACACGTCCAACAAACGGAATAGTGTTCTCTGATATTCTCTACGTGCTGGGTATGGTCGCGTTTAGTTGGAAGCTCAGTGCATCACCACTTACGATTTTGAGACTTGGCCGATGGACTACGGCAGGAATTTGCCAAACTTGCCATGTTGGGTTCATATTATTGACAAAAAAAGGAAAAAAAATGAGCATCCAAAAAATATTGATTCCGAGTAGATGTACATGTATATGTGCGCGCGTCTTCTGGGGGGGGGGGGGGGCCGGGGGGGGGGGGGGGTCAAGGGAGAGAAGCACCAATATTCAGGGAGTCGTAAAATACCTCGTATTTTACGACTCCCTGACCAATATCGTCTCTAAAAAAACATCGATATTTACGGACGGCCCCTTTAAGTCCAAATAACTAGCTGCAGGGTTACCAATTTTGGGCCTTTTTCTTTCTTCTCGGATTTGTATGATATGATGTCAATAAAAAAAATAATAAATCGGGAAAAAAAGTTTTCCCCATGGGCCATACGCGTACTAGTAATTATCAGGGAGTCGTAAAATACTTTTTATATGTCAGATATGATAACAAGAGTACATGAAAACCGGTTTTCATGTACTCGATCGTACTCTTGCTGATAATTTATTATGTAGTCTACGAGTACAGCTACAGCTGTACGCGTATACGAGCTGTAGATCTACATCAGGGAGTCGTAAAATACGACTCCCTGATCTACATGACTGTACATTATTATGTACTTCCTCGCGATAAACATGCCGTCGAAATGGAAAAGTGCCTTTTTGTAGTTTTTCAAAAAACAAAACATCAAGAAGGTGGAAACCAAGTAGATCTTCACTGTACAGTAATTGCAGATGGCACCCACCATGTCGACCTGGTGCTTGATTCTCTGCATGGTAATAGTATTACCGAATGGTTTTGTATATGGCGTTAATAATGACGTGCTTCCTGTTGTTATTAACACATGGCCGTTTACCGATGCCACTGCTAAAGGTTAGTACATGTATACAGTGCAGTGTAACTAACAGTTCGACATGCAGTATCCTTCATAGAAATTTCAAAAAGAAAAGAGATGTACACTCGTACCAGTACTAGCAAGAGTACTCTTGGTACTACCTAAAGAATCCATTAGGACGAAAATTAAATTCAAATGAAACTGCAGTGTAAGACCGTGGTGGCGGTGGTGGTAATTTTTAAAAGATGATAATTGCCTCCAGTGGTGCCTCCGAATATTGAAACTGTATATTAATTAAAAGCGTGGGAAATAGTGGGGCACAAGTTATGCGTTGGCTAGATCTTGAACAGTTTATGGATGTGCACAAGTTTAGCACAAAAGTGACAAGGAGCACTGAGACATTTCCATGCATGGAGACATTCCACGGCATCAAGGGTACATAAACCAAGGTGTGCAACTCCGGATGGTTCCTGTAGGAGCGTAATCCGTGCAGTACATCATTTCTGATGGCATGGTAAGGCACGGATACGGTGAAAAGTTGCGTAACCAGTCGACTAGTCACGGTGGTGCAGGTCACTAAGTGTTGTCCTATTTAAATTTCGGTTTTTTGATCCGGATAGCCTGGTGAATTTACTTGCCAGCGGATGTCCGCAGCGCACACAGTCACACAAAAGCACCAAATAATTCCTAAAACAGGACGTCTAAAATCATGCAAAATTGGCTGATTTCCAGGTTGTGAAACACGAAAATTTGAGCTGTACGCAAGTCGCGGCTTGGCTGACCTCATCAGGGTGACATAGTACACGAACTGCGCTGTTTCAGATCTGATATGCACAGTTGCACACTCTGGTTTATGTACTCTTGACGGCATGGAATGTCTCAGTACTCCTTGTTAGTTTTGTGCTAAACTTGTGTACGTCTGACTGTTCAAGATCTGGTTTCGTTGGTGGACTCTAACGCACTTGTGCCCCACTGTTATCCACGTTTTCAAATTATTATATCCTTGGCTCACCAACTGAAACTGTATGTTACTATGTACTACGTCGTAGTAAGCAGCAGTTTTAAATTCGTGTCTAAGAGTTTTCAACCCACCATAGACACAGTTTGACTGGAACATTTACATTAGGGGTGAAACAACTGAGTCGATAAGTCGACTGGCCAGTCGATAAGGTTGAGTCGATAGAAGGAAAACCCTTATCAACCCGCATTCTGTTTAAAAATTACATGTATAAATGCCCAGAAGTACATATTATAGTCATCCATTTGTCCTGTGAGTTCAGGCCATGTACATGGATGCAGCTAATGGGGTCTTGCTCGGCACTTGTGCCAGTGTCAGTGGTTGTGAGACTTATCTACTCCCCCCCCCCCCCCCCCCCCCCCACTGTTAGGCGCTGCAACTGCCGCTAGGGTTTACCGGGTGTTAATGGCCGTCGTGAGTTCCCTTCGGGAACGGACACGATAATGTACTAGTACTTACTATGAAGTACACTTGGCACCTGAATCCAGGGAGTAGTACAATACCACTACTCCCTGCCTGAATACATTCGCTTTAACACACTGTCGAATACAAGAAAGGTGCGAAAAACATTCCGCATGGGTCCGTTTGAACGTTGAAACCTACAATGTGCTCATACTGTATAAGCAGAAATATTCGTCTGGAATTTAATTTCGTCTTTTTCGTCCAAGGAGCTTTTGGACTAAGCGAGAGAGCTTGGAAGCTCAGGGCCCTACGCTATGCTTTTTTGCCTTGATGACCTAGGCAAAAAAAAGCATAGGAATGTTTTTTTTTCAAGACATAACCTGGGATTTGAACCCGCACTATCGCCCTGCATCAGGCATGCATCCCCCGATACACTTCGCATACATACTAATTCTTCCAAGTTGCTTCACGTTATGATCTTGCATTTGAAAGCCCTATTTGAATATCGTGGCCAGATGTTTGTGGCCAGCCGTCTTTGATGGTACGGTACGGGACAGGTACGGTCGAGGGTAATACGACACCGTCTACCACCTTGATGGCCTAGGCAAAAAAGCATAGGGATGTTATAATTTTTCAATTCTCCTATTTTTTAGGCATAACCTGGGATTCGAACCCGCGCTATCGCCCTACATGCATTCCCCAATACACTTCGCATTCATACTCATTTTTCCAAGTTGCTTCACGTTATGATCTTGCATTTGAAAGCCCTATTTGAATATTGTGGCCAGCTGTTTGTGGCCAGCTGTCTTTGATGGTACGGTACGGGACAGATACAATATAGCGCCAGCGTGACACAAACAAACAAATAAATAAATACCAAATTAAAGCTGTGTGGACCCTGGCTAGCGCCAGACGTTACTGAAGTAACGCCATCTGCATAGCTACGGGAATTAAATGCCGGACTAATGTCGATTTGTCCAGCTTTTTAATACCCTCTTATGATCCATGGACGAAATTTACAACCAGATGAACTCCCTTTCCTTGGAGTTGGACGAAATTATTGACCGACGACATTTTCTGCCTGTACAGTATTGTGCTTCTGTTTGCTTGTGCGTGGATGGGTGACCATGCATGTGCATGTATGTATGCGTATAATTATATGCTGTGCTTGTGTTCATGTGTGAGGGTAATGTCAGTCGATAACCAGTCGATAGTCAGTCGATAACCAGTCGATAGTCAGTCGATATGCTTGAATGTAGTCGATTAGGAATTCGGGTCAGTCGTTTCACCCCTAATTTACATATCCCATGCCCTTGACTCCGGCTGAAATCTCAACCGAGTTTGAAGCTGAGATAGCGTCCTAACGTACATAATGCATGTCGTGATGGCATAGTATTGCACACATTGTAGTTGACATAAATTATATATCGTATTTTTCCGATTATAAATCACACTCGATTATACGTCGCACCCCAATTGTCATGTTTGAGCCTTATTGTTTCAATATAGTCCCATCAGTAAGATGTCACCCTGGATTGTAAGTCACACCCCCTTCTTTGCTTAAAAAAGAAAGGACCGTAGGTTTACAAGTTATCTGTTGTGTCCAACACTAACAATTATAAGCAGGATACTGGTGAGTCAGACAAAAAAAGGAAGAAGGAAAACCCCAGTTGTGAATTGGCGCAAGCCCGGGTTCATAGGCGATTCACATATGACGCTAAAGTTTGGTCTGGGTACTGAGATATGTCCACCGTTTCGCCAGTCAGATCAGGTCCTTTGTGGCAAAGGGATGGTGAAATGTGTGTTCCACATGTGTTTTGAATTTTTGCTATTATTGTTTTAGCTTGGGATACTATCAGTTCTGGTGGGAGTGCCCTGGATGCTGTGGAAAAGGGCTGCACAGTGTGTGAAGTAGAACAGTGTGATGGTACTGTTGGCTATGGCGGAAGGTGGGTGAAAGTGACTTGCACATTGTGTGAAAACAAATTCCATCTCTGCCATCTTTAATATGCAGCATTGCATTACCTTGTTTGAACAAAGTACATGTTTCACATGCAAGTGCATGTAAAAGCCTTTCAGCATTAATTTGTCTGTTGTTGAAGGCCGTTTATCTTTACCTACAGGTAAAAACCTGGTCATGCAGTAGGTCTGTGCCTTGAGTGAGTGTTGTACCAAGGTTAACCTCTCCTGATGTGTATTAGTTTATTGCCACCTGTGGAGTTCTGCCGGAGTCAAGCTACTACTGGTTCATGCCCGAATCTGCTGTAGGCCATTGGTCTGTGCTCAAGTCTCAAACACATTTAGCTTTTTGTTCGAATAATAGTGTGACACGTGTGTGTGTGTGTTTGTTTGTGTGTTTGTTTGTTTGTGGGTGCGTCCGTGTGTGTGTGTGTGTGTGGGTGGGTGGGTGTGGGTGTGGGTGTGGGTGCGTGTGTGGTGTGGTGAGCCCATAAGTGGTATCATTTCCAAGTCCACCCAGAGTTTGGGGATTTCAGGGGTGTCGGCCATTGGGCGGTTCAATAGCCAATTGAGTCATCTTCCCAAGATTCCTTTTGAATCTCTCTCCCCTCTTCGGGGAGACTCGCGTGACCAGTCATGGCAGAAGGCAAGTACAAGTAAGTGTGTGTGTATGCTTCCGTGCGTACACATGCATGTGTGTGCATGTGTGTATGCATGTGTGTGTATGTGTGTGTGTGTGTGTGTGTGTGTGTGTGTGTGTGTGTGTGTGTGTGTGTGTGTGTGTGTGTGTGTGTGTGTGTGTGTGTGTGTGTGTGTGTGTGTGTGTATGCATGCGTGTGTGTGCGTGTATTTTATTTTATTCCCGTGTAGCCCGGACTCAACCGGCGAGACTACATTGGATGCAATGATCATGGATGGGTAGGTCAATTCTTGGTCAGCCTTTGCCTGGGTTCCGCTGAACCTATTATTGCTACAGCAACTAGTTCATAGTGAACCCTTTCTTCTGATGTATAGTGGGCGTGTCTGCCAAAGCTAAAGCTGGTATGTATGTGGCAATTCTGACTTACTCATGTCACGCTGTTATGATGTAGAGCATTCTTGTTTTTTTTTGCAAATTGGTATGGTTATAAGTAATTTCGAGGCATCTTGCAGCTTCATCCGTAGAGAGTAGTTGGGTGGACACACCCATTCCCACAGCACTGCAAACCGAACCGATTCCTTTTATGTACAACGTTTCGGCAAAATTGCCATCGTCAGGTACGAAATGAAACAATGATGCCATGCAGGCGAAAAAGAAGCAGTTTTATGCCAAAGTCTTACCGCCAAACAGCATAATCTCGCGCAAGAATCAGTGGCAGAGGTACAAGTGAGACATTTAACGCCAGCACCAAAACATATCGTGAGAACAAATCCTACCGCCAAACACAGCATGATCTGGCGCCATAAGAATAGCAGATACAGCGAGTTGAGCGGCAAAGGTGCAGGTGAGATATTCACCACCAGAACCAAAGCATATTGTCACATTCAGTCATTGTCACCTTCCTAACACCTGTATTTCACACCTATGTCTTACACCTCGTGCATGCATACTGCAAGAGGCATGCCAGTGAGGGAAGCTTCCCAAGTGTAAGTGATTCGTATTCAGTGATGACGGCTCTGTGGCTACTAGTATTCCATGCATACTGCAAGAGGCATGTCAGTGAGGGAAGCTTCCCAAGTGTAAGTGATTCGTATTCAGTGATGACGGCTCTGTGGCTACTAGTATTCCATGCATACTGCAAGAGGCATGCCAGTGAGGGAAGCTTCCCAAGTGTAAGTGATTCGTATTCAGTGATGACGGCTCTGTGGCTACTAGTATTCCATGCATACTGCAAGAGGCATGTCAGTGAGGGAAGCTTCCCAAGTGTAAGTGATTCGTATTCAGTGATGACGGCTCTGTGGCTACTAGTATTCCATTATAATGATTGTCCAATTCAGTTACAGTAAAACCTGTAATGGCGGTCACTCGGATATGGCGACCACTTTTCCTTGTCACGGACGCATTCACATTCAAAACAGCTCGGATAAAGCGACCACTCGCTCAACGCGACCGACGACCACCCACCTGCGACCGCGTTCCACAGTGCTAGTACAGTAAAGCCTGTTAAGGCGACCAACTGTTCAAGGGGACCACTACCACCAGGACCAAGGGTGGTCAATTTCAGTCAAATTACCCTGGATAAGGAGACCACCTTTATAGCGACCACATTTTGAAGGTCCCTTGAGCTGTCGCCTTAGACAGGTTTCACTGTACATGTAAATGTACGCATTGCATGGTGCACCGTGCATGGTAGATCTACACATCAGTGCAGGAAGTGTAGATGTACGTGGTGCATGCACGACACTTGACAGGTCTGAGGACCCCAGGCACATGAGTCGTGCTAGAGTAGCATAGGTGTGTGCACTGTGATACACTGATCAAAATTATATACCACACGTGGATATGGTCACATGACCCATTGAACCTGGATAAGAAGACCACCTGGCCACGGCGACCACTTTTTCTCGTCCCTTGAGGGGTCGCCTTAGACAGGTTTCACTGTATAAGGGGACGTCCGTATTTTTCGAAAAATTAAAAAATCCGTCCTCAGGCAAAAGGGTGTGGGTGGTCAAGAGTGCTGGCGGAATTTCATTTTTTGATTTTTCGTACTTTTTTTTTTTTTGCTCCAGTGACTTTCATACACTTGTTGCACTGATTATAGCTGACTGTGTACTGTACTGTAGACGTAGTGTAGGATCGATTGTCGCTAACACCAGTATCTACTATGATATACATGACTTTTCATGTACATGTAGTTGTAGGACGGTGCATGGCCGGGACGTCGGTAGACCTAATACT
Source organism: Sycon ciliatum (assembly GCF_964019385.1). Lineage (NCBI taxonomy): Eukaryota > Metazoa > Porifera > Calcarea > Leucosolenida > Sycettidae > Sycon > Sycon ciliatum. Next base: position 27,535,209 of record NC_088643.1, read on the forward strand.
CACTGTACTTAGCTACTAGTACTAGTACTTGACACAGGTGCAGTCAGAAAACATGGGGTCAGGAGTTCTTATTTTTCGAGCTGGGCATGCCGGCATCGGTAAAAATCAAAAAATTAATGGAAAACATGGGGGGTGGGTGGGTGGGTCAGAGACAATTTTGCACGAGGACGGATTTTTTAATTTTTCGAAAATTACGGACGACCCCTTATCAAAAGAAACAGTTGATATCATCCACATAATTATTTGTTTTTTTCCTACAATAGTTCCCATCTGGTGCTGGTGTTAACATGGGGCCTAGTGTTGCGGATCTCGATGGCTTCACATAGTTTGCGGCGGGCTCTATCTGGCTCCCTGGCGACAACGGCAACTGCAGAGAACGCACTCTGACCCCATACCAAATTGCAATCTGGGTGGGTCGTATGGAAATGGTCTCCCCATGGCTTGTCTCTTGTCTGCCTTCTCGCCTCACCATTATGTTCCTTGAGCCGTTTCTCAAGGAAGCGACCGGTCTCGCCGACATACTGTTTAGGACATTCCTTGCACTTAATCTCATACACTACATTCTTCTGCATACAGACATTCTCTCCACCTGACATGCAGGACAAGCACGGACCCTTTGGTCGACCACTTTCCCTTGGCTGTAGTGGGTTCCTGGCTTTGATGCACATCGGTCGAGTCAAGGCAGAACGACACTGTGTACGCTTCAAGCTACCGGTATGCTCATACGCAAGTCTCACAGGGATGTTGTATTTTCGAATGGCTTTATGAACAGCATGATGTACGTGATCGGACTTGTAGGGCAGTTTCAGGAACACACAGCATGGATTTGCTCTTCGACGGCGCTTTGGCTTGCTGGATACTGTGCGTGCTTCGTCTATCATTCTACATGGGTAATTATTTACTGTAAACCGTGAAATTATTGCGATGGTCTAATTTCTGCGAAATTCGCGACCGCGTGGAAATCGCGAAATTTAGACAGCGCGAAAAGGAGATCCATGAAAGGTTTAGCAAGAATGCCACAGGTTTAGCAAAAATGCCATTCTGCAATCGCAAAATTAAAACCTCGCAAACCTGTCCGGATTCTGAAAACGCGAACTAAAAACGCCGCGAAAATTTCACGCTTTACAGTAGTCGAAGTTGTTCATAAATTTCTCTTTCTGCATGCATGCGGGGACTTGATGAAAGTCTCTGCGCCCGGAGGAATTAGGAAGATGCGACGGCCAACTTCATGTGAAAGGGAACAGCCGATGCGTTATCTATAGTGACCTGCTACTGCACAGCTTCTGGTACAGCTTGTGTTCGATAAGACCAGATTCATTGATCGATATTGTCACATCCATGTACATGTAGTTGATCAAACCACTCACCTCGCTTGTCTCAAAGGTGAATTTGATTTTCGGATGTGCAGAGTTGAAGAGTTGGATGAATCGAACAAGTTCTTCCTTGCCGTGGGTCCATATGACCAGCACATCGTCAATGTAGCGCTTGTACATGAGCGGCGCGAGCGGCGATATCTGCAGAAGCCGGGCCTCCAACGTGTGCTTGAACAGGATAGCAAATGGCGGTGCCAAGTTGTTGCCCATAGCTACGCCGTCAACTTGGTGATAAACTTGGTTTCCAAACCGAAAATAGTTGTGGCTTAGTACGAACAACAGCAGATTTCGCACCTCACTCACCGACAGGCCAAACATGTTGATTTGCGAAGAATGTTGTTGCAGCATGTCTCCCACTGCCTCAACACCCTCGCGAAAGGAATACTGGGGTAGAGTCCCGCGACATCCATCGTTACTATTATAGCGCCCTCTGGGGCGCTCCTGCCAGGGCATAGTTGGCAGATATGGCCGATGGCTTCAGCCGTGTTGGCCAGGTGCGCAGGGACAAACTGAATTAGCTGCTGGAGAATGCATTTCAATACGATGGAAACGCCGGTGACAGGGCTGTCACATGCCGATACGACAGGCCGTAATGGTAGATTCTGCTTGTGGTCCTCGGGCAACCCATACCACTCAGGAAACTTGGTGCATTTGGGAAGAATAGATTCCAATAGCTTGCTATCCGTATTCTTATAATGGAATAGCCACAGAGCCGTCATCACTGAATACGAATCACTTACACTTGGGAAGCTTCCCTCACTGGCATGCCTCTTGCAGTATGCAGGCACACGAGGTGTAAGACATAGGTGTGAAACACAGGTGTTAGGAAGGTGACATTTACTGAATGTGACAATATGCTTTGGTTCTGGTGGTGAATATCTCACCTACACCTTTGCTGCTCAACTCACTGTATCTGTTATTCTTAAGCGATATGTTTTGGTGCTGGCGTTAAATGTCTCACTTACACCTCTGCCACTGATTCTACTATTCTTATTGCGTGGGATTATGCTGTTTTGGCGGTAAGACTTTGGCATAAAGCTGCTTCTTTTTGGCCTACATGGCATCATTGTTTCATTTCGTACCTGACGATGGCAATTTTGCCGAAACGTTGTACATAAAAGGAATCGGTTCGGTTTGCAGTGCTGTGGGAATGGGTGTGTCCACCCAACTACTCTCTATGGTATGGTTATGGGACAGGTTTTTCGTCTTTGATTCTGCAGTACATCAATGGATGTAGGATCTGTTGGCTGTCTGCGTAACATCCGGTCAGCAATTTCTGTGGCACGTGTTGTGATGGAAGCCACCAGAGAAACACTGCTCGTTGGAACTGCTGGTAAGTGTTGTTACACGTTTTTGTGCAGGTCTATCATCTAGCTTTTGTCTTCTTGCTGTTGTGTATCGTTGGTATGGGTGGACAGTGTGACAGTGTGACAGTGTGACAGTGTGACAGTGGAGAATGTGGTACTATACTAGTATATGTGGTGTACGAGTATTTATTGTCTAGTAATGCTGTGGGACTGAGTGGCAGTTGAACAGTTCGAACGAGTTTTCACCTGAGAAGATGCTCTATTAGGCGAGACCAAAATAAAATCGAGATTCCCGGGCAGGACCCATGTGAAATTGGTGCGGGCGGGCGAATTTTTATTTATTTATTTTTTTCCAATGTATGTATGCATGCCATGCGGAACTTTTTTTTTACAGTATTTTCCGGTAATTTTTATTCTATTTTTTTTCCAGAAAACAGGTACAGTCGACCTACCCTTATAACGATATTTGCGTCAGACCAAGAAATATTGTTATAAGGGTAATATTGTTATAGGGGTAACTGGTTCATTTCATACACAGACGTCATAATGCATGGATTTTTTAATTTTTTACACTCTTCGTAGCATAAACCACTGATGTACATGTACATTATGTACACAGCAAGGTGCCCACTGGTGCTCCAATTGCATTTCATCATGTCCCAGCGACTTATGAAGTGAAGCTTGCCCTTCCTGGATAGTGGGCTCTACATATTCCCTGCTAGATATTGTTATATAATGGAAAATATCGATTGGTCAGCCCATTTTATATCGTTATAGGGGTAATATCGTTATAGCAATATTGTTATAGAGGTAAGGCGTTGTATACGCAAGCCAATGGAGTGATTTGGTTTGGCAGAAAAATATCGTTATAAGGGTAATATCGTTATAGAGGTTATCGTTATAAGGGTAGGTCGACTGTACGCGGTTTACCCATTCGATTATTTTTCTGTATTTCGGCCAACAATTGCCCTGATCTGTACATCGGGGAGTCGTACAAGCCCGGGTTTGTGTGACTCCACATCACAGATCTACTCATATGATCAGTACTGTACATGTATGAACTGCTAAAAAAAATGGCTTTGGCTCGATTTTGGTGCGGGAAGGCCCGGGAATCTCTATTTTTTTGGTCTCGCCTTAGCAGACCGGGATGTCCGCAATACAACTTCTGGACTTGTGCCATGGCAAGGTGACGAGATCGCGGTGAGGAGAGAGAAAGACAAGTCGGGACGATCTCGTGGTCATGGCAAAGCCGAGCAGCAAAGTTGGTACCAACTGTCATCAGGAAGGAACTTTGCATGATGGTTCTCTTGATTGTTACTTGCACACTGCAGAAAGAGCAACCAGAAGTGATGTTCATCGGGCGAGTATTTCACAGAGAAACATGATGAATGTCTCAAAACGGAAGATTTCATAAAGGGAAGAAATGTATTGGCAAGTGATAGCGAATGCCAGAACAGGAAGTGTGCAGAGTAGTGGAGTGCAAATAAGAACAAAGGGGTGTCGAAAATGCATCTACCGAGAATTACACATATGATGCACAAAGGGTTTCGAAAATGCATTAGCAGGCATACAAAGGTGCAAAGAAAGCGAAAAGTAATCTTGTTGTGTTCTACAACACGGCTGCTAAGGTGTTTGCACAAAACACTTTGTGCATTGTACATGTAGAATGTAGCCTGCATCTCTGCTGTTCTCCTTGTTCAGCTACTAACTTTGCTGTCGAAATGGGCTTTCAGGAACAGCCACTGGAAACTGAGCATTCCCGGTGAGTCAGCTGCTGTCTGTACTTTTAAAACTTCTCAGACTAAGCTTTCAGCATCCGTAGCGACGCCGCCACCCTGCAAAGATCCAAGGTGCAGATGCAGCTCCTAAGGGGCCGTCCGTAAATATCGAACTTTTTTCACCAATGGAATCCCTCCAATCCCTCCCTCCCTCCCCCTCAGAACGTAAAGAAATGTTGACATATACATGTACATGCATACGCAACGAAAGTCACAAGTGTGTCACTGCTCCTACGGTCATGTATATGTATCAATGTTTTCCAAAACGAAATTGGTCAACCCCCTCCCACCCCATAACGAAAATAGAAAGTTCGATATTTATGGACGACCCCTAAAGCGCTGGGAGGTGAGCAGATCGGCCCACCAGCAAAAAAATCCCAATTCGCTGCATCCATGTGTCCCTAATGCCAGGCCACGAGTTCCCAATTAACTGTGGGTCGCAGCACAGCTGGAAAATCCTTCCACTTCCAAGCAGGACTTCAACCCGGGACCCTCTGTTTCTCAATCATGGTCTTAGACCATCCCACTGTGCCTGCCTGCCTGCCCCCCCCCCCCCCCCCACGAGACCACGGTGAGGGTGACTATTTTAAACATGGATGATGCAGTGAATGAGATTACTCGCCTCACACCTGGCTTCACTTTAGGAGTAGCACTTGTACCTTGATCCTTGAGGGTTGCAATGTTCCTACGGATGCGGAAAGTCAATCTGAGTGTCTGAATGACTCTCACGAAAGCCGCTGAAAGTTCACTCGCCAATTTCTGAGTTTCGGAATACAGAGTAAGGCCAGATATCTCCACACTCACTCACTCACTCACTCATCTTCTGCTCACGTGCTCCTTGTAACCTGCCTTGTTTTCATTGTTCACTGTGTGCTGTCAGTGCGATATTTGCAGAGTGGAAGAAAAACAACTGCTCTCCTAATTATTGGGTGGTAAGTTGAAGCCTAGCAGCTGCTATGCCAAGCCATCTCCTGCTACACTCGTACAGTCGACCTACCCTTATAACGATATTTGCGTCAGACCAAGAAATATCGTTATACGGGTAATATTGTTATGAGGGTACTCGTTCATTTCATACATGTACGTTCATAGCATCAAAACTAAGGTACAAGTACATGTATGTTCTATGCACATTGTGTACAAAACCAGGCATTACTGATGCCCCCCCCCCCCCCCCCCCATTGCATTTCGTCATGTCCCAGCGACTTATCGAAGCTTGCCCTACCTGGATAGTGGCCTCTACATATTCCCTGCTAGATATTGTTATAAAATGAAAACAATTCTGAGTGGTCAGCCCATTCTATATCCTTATAGGGGTAATATCGTTATAGCAATATTGTTATAAGGGTAAGGCGTTGTATACACAAGTCAATGGAGTGATTTGGTTTGGCAGAAAAATATCATTATAAGGGTATTACATATCGTTATAGGGGTTATCGTTATAAGGCCACACCAAGTTAATTCTATGTTTGTCGGATATTTTCTGGAAAAGGCACGCGGGCGGGCGAAAAAAACAACAAAAACAGAAGAAAAAACAAAACTCCATTCTATGTGTACTGAGCCATGTCGCACACAGAATACCACTACTAAACTGTCACTTCTATCCAAAACGACAACAAGTCATCACACTCACAGGACAGCTGGCAGACTGGGCTGGAGCGATACAATAAGAGATTTCATGGATAGCTCCTTCTGCACTTTGACAGGAGTCGAGTGGGATCCCGCTCCATCACAATGGTGGAAAATCTCGAAGTCCTTGACACCTGGAATCTCTGTTCGCTTGGTGAGCAGGCCTTACATGTAGGCCTACCGGACGGCTTGGAAAAACAGAAATTTTCATCTCTCGCACCTTCTACGTACCGTCGCCTGGAATGCAAGATTATCGAGAAGCTGATAACCTACTGACTAGAGAATGTTTGCCAGAACAGCCATCGATTGGCTCGTCTAGGTTTTTTTTTCTTTTCTTGTCAAGGATTCGAAAAGGTACGTGCGCGGGTGATGCGAAACATAGAAATAACTTGGTGTGGCCTAAGGGTAGTTTTTGACTGTATTTCGGTTATCCGGGCAGGCGGTGACCATGATGCCATTGATTTGCCCTAAACATTTCCTGCGGAACTCTCTCCAAATTGAGGTTGATGGCAGCGAAAGAGCATGAATGTTCGAAAGTTTTTTGATATGTAAATTGGCGGATAAGAAAGTGTGCTTTGTGCTGTGTTGATTTTCCTGTGTGTGCCTTGGCTGTTATCGATGAAAGACTGGACAAGTGTTGTATAGACTTTGTCTTTATCCAATGAGAGATACACCCTTTGCATTTAGACACTCGCAACTGCACTGCTCGAGGGAGAATGGTAGGGGTGAAAGGGGTGGTCCGGGTACCCGTTTGTTTAGCTGCTGACCCGTTAGCAAACGAGTACCCGTTAGTCGTGTACGACGGTACAGCACAGGATTATTAGCTGGCTTGTACAGCCTCACAGTTCAATGTACAGTTTGAATTTGTTGGTGGTTGTTCCATCCTGCTACATATGACAATTTTGAGTGTTTTGCCTGTAGCGCGGTAGGTGCGCATGCTGCGCTTGTCGCGATGTAGTGTATTTGCTGTGAATTGCATGACTTTGTATGTACTCGCACGACAATGTCATGTGGAAGGCTATTGTATAGTAGCTGTTACGATTGGCTGCTAAAGGGTACCCGATAACCCGCCCGTTAAGCCACGTACCCGTTTGTAACCCTAAATGGTAACCATTTCACCCCTAGCAGAATGGTGTTATGGAGAGGCGGGTGATGCGTTGAGGCAAGTTTGTCCCGTGCACTCCCAAGCATTGGACTTGTCCTTGGCCATGCATATGTGTTTCATAGCTGCATTCACATGACATTGCTCACTGCTTTTCCGCAAAATGTCCGAAAAGATGATGCTATGACCTGGTGGCGCTTCTCACAAACGGTCTGTTATCTACATTTTGTGTACTTTGTTGCTGTACACCAGGAAGGTGCCGTTATGCCTGATCCAACTAAGCAGTGTGGTCCATACAAGCGTGTGCCGCCTCAGCAAGATAATGAGTAAGTGTGTTGTGCTACATGCAGAGCTTAGCTGCAGCTCACTGTGCAGGGATGTGAATTTATTGATCTTCTTGTGACTACAGTACAGTGTTTATGATAAGTCAGTGCAGCCTCTCGTTGTGGATACAGTGTTTGAGATGAAGTCCACCTTTGCTCTTGTTGCCATTGGCACCACAGTTACCCCATTCAGCAAAGTCGACTACAGTTTTTTTTCTGCTTGACCCCGCTTGTTCAATCTATGGGTGTGCTCTCGAATCGTCTTGGAAAGTTCAAGAATCTGCAAAAGGTTAAAGGTGAAGTGCATCGATTTTTCGAGGAGGGTCCAGAAGAAAGACAATTTGATATCGGTTCGAATGGCATATCGCTCGCTTCCATACGATATGCCAAACTTGCCAAATCGCCAATTGTATACGCGAAGGACTAAAGGGACCGTCACTTAATTTTTGCCGACTACCCGCCAAAAAAATCTTTTCGTTTCACGTGTCAGACACGTCCGCGTGCGCGTACGATCACGACTATCGATATCGACTAGTCGACTCGCTACCTTTCACGTCAAGCAATCTGTTCACGCCACATGGCTGGATAGCGCGTACAAGCAAACAATACATGATTGAAGACTTGCAAAATTAATTTTTACAAAGGTTTTCATCATAACACGATTGATTGCGTTCTAAAACGAAAAGAACCAATTGCAAAATCAAAATTGTGAAATTTGCAGATCTATCTCGATCTTTGAAGTCCTTTGAGCGAATCCCCTCAAATCTTCAGGAGTCGTGCTTCAGCACAAGAGCTATCGTTTGAGATAGTTTTCGATGCTTTCTGAGAGATTTTCATTTTTAAGACGTAACTCACCCACCTGCTCCAGCAGGTGTTCTTTCTGAGTAGCTGCAGCATCATTGCTTGCCTCCAGCTCATGCCTGGAAACACTAAGTTGTTGTTGAAGTTCAAACACTTGTGATTTCAGTGCTCTCATCTCAGATATGCCATCATTCATCGCATTGGACAGGCATGTGTTCTCTTTGGCAGCAGTAGCTAAACTCTCCTCGCTCAGTTGTAGCTGCTGTTGAAGTGAAGATGATGTTCCACATTCTGTGTCAAGTAAGTGCTGCGTTTTCTGCTCTTTTTCCTTGGCTTCCGTTAACTGTCGCTCAAGACCACTCTTCTCCTGTGCCATTTCCAACAATTGGCGTTTGTGCTCAACGTACAGGCCCTAAAGCCCAAGAAAACAAAAAATATAGCAAAGGACAAGCTAACATGTTGGCCTGAAAGGCATATACAAATGCATACACACACACACACACATACACACACACACACACACACACACACACACACACACACACGCACACACACACTTGAAAATAACCCCGTCGTATGCTTAAAAAATGCAATTGTTCGTAGGAAGAAGGAAGAAAGAAATACTTTTTTAAAGTTTCAACCCCGCTAACTTTTGTTGTATCTCGTACTGGTTCACAGGGTCATTTTCCGTTTCACCAAGGTAATTTCTGTTGTACAGTGCTGCTCATCGCACAAATGGCACCAACACCAGCATCACCCCTTGTCCTAGGGATATCAGCGAACGCACTGCGCAGCCCATCTGCGCAGGTCAGCCTGGCCCATCTACGCGCGGCAGACAAGAAAACTCATGAACACTTTCATTTTTTTGCAAAATAAATCGTGCGAAGAAGATGCACGGAATGGCTAAAAACTAGGCTGAGGAATAGTAGCATCCAGAGACTCTCAAACAAATTCATGGTCCATCGCTTCTGACAATGGCAGCGAAGACATCAGGGAGCTGATTGCAGCAACTCTCTACCAAGCGCGACGCCGGTGACTCAACAGGGCAGGGCGCTTCCATCGCGCAAGAAATGGCCGCGAGCGAGAAATGCAAGTCCGATTTTTGAACGATCCAACCAGGGAAATCCCTTGAAAATTGGCCTGAACACCTCTCATACTGGTGTTTCACGATGTGCAAACTTTCGGAGAAATCGACCGGGGAGAACGTGGTGAGTACGTGGGTCCTCCGTATCGCGTATGATTTGAATGGTCGCGGGGCCAGAAGAACAGTAATTTTACGACTCCCAGCGGTGCAAACAGACCGCGGCCATGTTTTCTCTGTCGGCCGCGATCACGTTCAAAAAATCGATGACGCAATGCATGCGCAGAGGCCTGCGCAGTGCGTTCGCTGACATCCCTACTTGTCCACTCACCTCAAAGCTTTTCTTCATAGCTGTTGCGTCCTCCACTTGAGAACGCATCAGTCGCATTTCTTCCCGGCTTGGCAACATCGCACGAAGGTCTTCATTTTCTCTCTGCAGCCGTGAGATCTCGGCCTGATCAGCCAATGTCAGCTGGTCACAACTCTCCGCACTAGCATTGGCACCTACACACACACACACACACACAGACACACGCACGCGCACACACACACACACACACACACACACACACACACACACACACAGCACACACATTAGGCCTCATAGATGCCGATCCCCAAGGCAATGATAGTTGGGCTATAGTAGAAGCTGTAGCAACTACATAATTATAGTGCTGGGATTGCACCATTCAACAGCTTTCAAATGCTGAGGAGTTGACCAGTAGTTAGCCTACACTATAAGTTACCACACATCTTGAGAAGCTTTACTCAGGCCAGTCAACCCCAAAAGGATAAACCATAGAACCAGCACTGGGACGGTAGAAAGATAGCATTTGTTCGCACAACACCAAGAAATACGTGTAAGTGATTGTCCAGAGTAGAACTACCAATTGACTAAGCAATGCATTGTGCCATGGAGCTCTACTTGACGTTTCTCTTCCACACTATGAGTACATGTACTGCCAAAATAGATCGCCATGATCATAATAAGGTCACTACTACAAAGCACCATACCTGTATTTTTGTCTAGTTCTCTTGCAACACTTCCACTTGTCCCTGAAGTCTGGTCATTTCAGCTGTGACCGTGGCAACACTGGCAGTAGATTCACCGTAGCGCGTGGACAGTTTTTCCACCTCAGACTGCAGCTGCTCTACATGAGCATGTTCAGAGCTACAGCGCAGCTCTGAGCTGTGAAGCTGCGCTTTGTAGAACTCAACACGACCAGCCACATCATCAGACTGTGCCATCTGACAACAGGACAACAGTGGAAAGACGGTACATACAATCTCGCAACTAGTAAGTCTGCGGTGGCCTAGAGATGCTGATGATGAACAATGTACGAAGACTTGACAACAATTCCTGCCAAGTATAGGATGTTGTCCAACGTGAATGCTAAAGATACTCTCAAAGACAGCTTCAATACGCCAACACCCCCCCAACAAAGGAATGGCTATCAGCAATACCGTACCTTTGTCTCCAAGGAGATGACATCAGCTCTAGCAATGGTGAGTTGCTCTTGAAGATGTTCAGCATGGTTCTTCACATCATTGGCTGACTCTAAACGCTTCATGGCTCTGCAAGCATCAAAGCAAAATACGATGTCGTTAGCGCTCCGCATAATTCGCTAATCAGAAAGAGGACAATACAACACAGCTGCCTGCAGTTCCACAGTGGCAGTTACAACTGGTATTGTAACACATGTGACACAAGCTGTACAAAGTAGATGGGCTGCGCAGTGCGTTCGCTGATATCCCTAGGACAAGGGGTGATGCTGGTGTTGGTGCCATTTGTGCGATGAGCAGCACTGTACAACAGAAATTACCTTGGTGAAACGGAAAATGACCCTGTCAACCAGTGCGAGATACAACAAAAGTTAGCGGGGTTGAAACTTTAAAAAAGTATTTCTTTCTTCCTTCTTCCTACGAACAATTGCATTTTTTAAGCATACGACGGGGTTATTTTCAAGTGTGTGTGTGTGTGTGTGTGTGTGTGTGTGTGTGTGTGTGTGTGTGTGTGTGTGTGTGTGTGTGTGTGTGTGTGTGTGTGTGTGTGTGTGTGTGTGTGTGTATGCATTTGTATATGCCTTTCAGGCCAACATGTTAGCTTGTCCTTTGCTATATTTTTTGTTTTCTTGGGCTTTAGGGCCTGTACGTTGAGCACAAACGCCAATTGTTGGAAATGGCACAGGAGAAGAGTGGTCTTGAGCGACAGTTAACGGAAGCCAAGGAAAAAGAGCAGAAAGCGCAGCACTTACTTGACACAGAATGTGGAACATCATCTTCACTTCAACAGCAGCTACAACTGAGCGAGGAGAGTTTAGCTACTGCTGCCGAAGAGAACACATGCCTGTCCAATGCGATGAATGATGGCATATCTGAGATGAGAGCACTGAAATCACAAGTGTTTGAACTTCAACAACAACTTAGTGTTTCCAGGCATGAGCTGGAGGCAAGCAATGATGCTGCAGCTACTCGGAAAGAACACCTGCTGGAGCAGGTGGGTGAGTTACGTCTTAAAAATGAAAATCTCTCAGAAAGCATCGAAAACTATCTCAAACGATAGCTCTTGTGCTGAAGCACGACTCCTGAAGATTTGAGGGGATTCGCTCAAAGGACTTCAAAGATCGAGATAGATCTGCAAATTTCACAATTTTGATTTTGCAATTGGTTCTTTTCGTTTTAGAACGCAATAAATCGTGTTATGATGAAAACCTTTGTAAAAATTAATTTTTCAAGTCTTCAATCATGTATTGTTTGCTTGTACGCGCTATCAAGCCATGTGGCGTGAACAGATTGCTTGACGTGAAAGGTAGCGAGTCGACTAGTCGATATCGATAGTTGTGATCGTACGCGCACGCGGACGTGTCTGACACGTGAAATGAAAAGATTTTTTTGGCGGGTAGTCGGCAAAAATTAAGTGACGGTCCCTTTAGTCCTTCGCATTGTATACTCACGTTGCCATAGCGACCAGCGCAGTGATGACGTACGAAAGGCTTAGCTCCACCACAGCGAAGGTCGATTCACTGCAGAAATTGGTCATTTTCAATTGGTTTATTGTATTCACGAAGTGAAGGGAGAGCTGTGTTCAATGCTGTTAGTGCAGTGAACTGTTGATTACCGTAAAGTACCGTTGATCCGCCCCCACGCCATGTCGCTTCCCAGCTGGGTTTTCGGCAGGGGGCGGGAATTAGATCAAGGCTGTCAAGTGCAGTACGATGTACAACAACGTAGAGGATCAGACTCAATGTGCTGGATTGTGCACATTTTGATCCTGGATTGGCAAGTATTGTGTACAGCAGTGCATGCGTCGGTTCAACATCGTATTTCGTTGTATACGCCGAAGTCGCTTCACAAGGAGAAAATCGACAGGGGGCGGGAATTAGAGAGGGGGCGGATCAACGGTACTTTACGGTAGTAGTCCTCTCGGCTGTGTACTGGGACGTGACACCGACAGGAGAAAGCTGGAGTGCGAAAACATCAGCAGACAAGCGAAAATAGTGACGAACAAAATGCTGAAATCTTGGTTGGGACAAATCAGACGTTCAGCATTTCCCCCAATCAAGGACCATGCCGTCTGCTCTTTCCACTTCCTGAAGATGGATGTGATGCTTCCTGGCCACTCTCCTATCTCTCGTAGCATCTTCTGAAGCCAGGTGAGACGAGGGGTGGTGGAGATTGACGATTGAAATAATGTCGTAGGTTTGAAAGTTTGCTGAAAATGTCTCAGGAGAGATGGCGAATACCAAGCATCTTCTCCTAGAGGGACCATTTCCCAGGCACAATCAGCCTAGGGAAATGTAGGAGAAGGCCGATAAACAGTTCACGGCACTAACAGCATTGAACACAGCGCTTCTTTCACATCGTGAATACAATAAGACAATTGAAAATGACCAATTTCTGCAGTGATCGACCATCTCTGTGGTGGAGCTAAGCCTTTCGTACGTCATCACTGTGCTGGTCACTATGGCAACGTGAGTATACAACTGGCGATTTGGCAAGTTTGGCTGATCGTATGGAAGCGAGAGATATGCCATTCGAACCGATATCAAATTGTCTTTCTTCTGGACCCTACTTGAAAAATCGATGCACTTCCCCTTTAAGGAAGCGTTCTCATTATGTGATCAAAATTCTAGAACTTTGGATGTACAGTAGGTATCGGTTATGGCGTGGGTGTTTGAAAAAGGACTATCTATTCTTATTTCCGATATTTCTTACACACGATAAATCAAGTGTGACATATCAGATGCATGTGCGCAGAGACAGGATGGCCAGCATACATACAACATGTCCTTGCTATGCATGCGGGTGTTCATAGTCCCATACACTTGCCATGTGGCTATGCAGCATTTTTATTATTATTTTTGTTACAGTGTACCCAATTCCAAGCCTCTGGTACGGGCAAAATACACACAAGCGCAACCTCAACATGCATGATGAGGAAATGAGCTAAAAATGGAGTGAAATGAACACAAGCGTAACCTCAACAGCTAAACGCATGGTGCATGGCTAGCTAGCGTTCAAGTGCAGCCTACACGGCAACCAGTGACGTCGGTGAGGAAACATCGTGAGACACTCTGAGGGACCGCGAACCGCGAAGACACATTACACTTGATCTAAGCAGAGCGAAGCTAAGGCGGTAGCGAACCCAGGCCATTACAACGCTGTACGGCGCCTGGGTCTTTTCTGACAACGGGGAAGCTATCCTCTTGTATAGAGCTGCGCAGTGACGACCCATTCCACCAGTGGTTGTAAAAACAGTCGGGACGAACGATGCAGCATGAGACACATGACAGCAACAGTTGAACCTGCAGCACTACAATGCAATGCGAGTCGGATCAGAACTGCATTGGACAGATGTTATTACTACAGGCGATAGATACACTTTGTACTGATCTGGTTTGTTTTGCTACACAAAATCCATTCTTAGGACTGATGCATTCTACTATGCGATAACATTGCTTGTAAGAACGAGAGAGCTTGGAAGCTCAGGGCCCTACGCTATGCTTTTTTGCCTTGATGACCTAGACAAAAAAAGCATAGGGATGTTATAATTTCTTTAAAAAATTCCTTGTTTTAAAAACATAACCTGGGATTCGAACCTGCACTATCGCGCGCCCTGCATGCACCCCCCGATACACTTCGCATACATACTAATTCTTCCAAGTTGCTTCACGTTAAGATCTTGCATTTGAAAGCCCTATTTGAGTATGCATTGTGGCCAGCCGTCTTTGATGGTACGGTACGGTACGGGATAGGTACGGGACAGGTACGATCGAGGGTAATACGACACCGTCTACCGCCTTGATGACGGCAAAAAAAGCATAGGGATGTTATAATTTTTTCAATTCTCCTATTTTTTCAGGCATATCCTGGGATTTGAACCCGCACTATCGCCCTACATGCATTCCCCCATACACTTCGCATTCATACCCATTCTTCCAAGTTGCTTCACGTTATGATCTTGCGTTTGAAAGCCCTATTTGAATATTGCGGCCAGCTGTATGTGGCCAGCTGTGTTTGATGGTACGGTACGGTACGGGACAGATACGGGATAGCACCAGGCGTGACACAAACAAACAAACACACAAATACCAAATTAAAGCTGTGTGGACCCTGGCTAGCGCCAGACGTTACTGAAGTAACGTCTTCTGCATAGCTACGGGAATACATGTTCTCTTGAAACCCATGTTATGATTATGAAAATATTAGAGGTCATTCTTGTAAGCAGTATATTCTTTTACACGACCACGCTATAACCGATACGCACTGTATTAATAGCTTCCGGACAATCACAAGGTACATGTGTATCCATATGCGGCCTAAAACGCCCATGTACAATGAATGTATAGGATTTTACGTCGGACCCTAGACGACGGCTACTTTGGCCAACCGGACAACAAAGAAGAATGATTTTATTTCCTGCGCATGCGTATGTAGAATGACGTAATACTCAGTGAGTTAGGTCGCTACAATACTCCCCCGCCATTGGTGAGGTCGGGAGGAGCGAAGCACGATAAACAAGAAAAAAAAGGAGAGAGAAGAGAAAGGAAGCGCGGCATGTACAAGGCGGAAAGAGAAAATATACAATATGTACAAGCGAGAGCGCTGCGTGCATGAAATTTGTTGAGAACGTGGCAACAAAGGCCGAAACAAAAGTCAAAGAGCAGAAAGCGGAAAGGGAGAGATGCATGACAGAGGCGGGTTAATGTGTCAGAGGTGTGTTAACGTGACAGAGGTGTGTTAACGTGACAGAGGTGTGTTAACGTGACGAGGTGGAGAGCATGTCAGAGGCAGAAAGAAAGAAAAGAGGACACGTACGCATGACAGAGGAGTATTATCGTGTCAGAGGCGGCTGCATGTTGCAGGCTTGGCGGGGTACCAGCAGGAGCGCTGCACTGGGGCGAGGCGTGCCGAGTGAGGCGGGGACGGATGGAGGCGAGCGCAGCTCCATGGGGCGGGGTCCGGTGCCGGGCGTGTGCCTGCGTGCGTGCACAGGTGAGCTGATACGGATGGTGGAGGTGGCAAATTTCCAGCTTGAGGCCAGGACGAAGACAAACGACGAAGACGACTGGACGATGTGCCGTGGCAGGATAGCGGGGTATCCAGGTGGGCCGGGAGGGTGACAGGGGCCACAGCAGCTCCGAGGCGGATCCAGTGACGAGTGGGCCCTAGACGACGGCTACTTTGGCCAACCGGACAACAAAGAAGTTGAGACCAAAGACAATGATTTTATTTCCTGCGCATGCGTATGTAGAATGACGTAATACTCAGTGAGTCCGGTGGCTACAAATGTACAAGTACTCATGTCCCTCAAGATCATGGCCCTTTTGGCGCATTTCACTACGGATGTCATCAACGTACGTCCATTAATTGGTACCGTATTTTTCTTCATCTTTGAAGAGAATTTATCACAGAACCATCTGAAATAACAATGCACTCTTGTAGTCTCTTTCCCTGTAAATGTAAAACAGTTCTTGCGGGCTATTCATGACTGTCATTCTGGGTTCTCCGTGTACTCTTGATGTATGTGTTTAATTCTTGTGCAGATATGTTGCCAGTAATCAACTGGATGACAGCAATCCTAATGTTGATATTCATCACCATGACACGATTGGTAAGAGTGTTTCCCAGCTTCTGGGAAACACCCAGCAGATACACATGGACTATATATATGCAGTGTCTCCTTCGAAATGGGCTATGGAAACACTTGCGTCATGTTTAAATTCTAGACTGACTTGCATAGTGTGCACACGTTGTACTTTATACGACAGTACTAGTATGTACTGCCTACCTGGCCCTGGGGCTCCTTAATGGTGGTTCTCATCATGGTGGTGTCATAATAGTGACATCGCCGTGGTGGCCGTATGATGTCATTGTCATTGCCGTTGTTGTTCAACACTCTGGACCTGTGTCGACTCTCTGTTATACTCTACTGGTGCATGCTGCTGCTGCTGCTGCTGCTGCTTCAGGTATGGTGGTTGTCAATGCCAGCAATCATGTTATGTGTGGTACGACAACCAATGGTGCAAATCACAAGATTGCGGGGTAAGCTGCTGAACATACGGTGCTGTCTTCTGCTACCTGCACAATCAAGAGTACATAAACCAGAGTGTGCAACTGTGCATATCAGATCTGAAACAGCGCAGTTCGTGCACTACGTCACCCTGATGAGGTCAGCCAAGCCGCGACTTGCGTACAGCTCAAATTTTCGTGTTTCATAGCCCGGAAATCAGCCAAGTTTGCTTGATTTTAGACGTCATGTTTCAGGATATTGGTGTTTTTATGGGACTGTGTACATCCACCGACAAATAAATTCACCAGGCTATCCGTACCAAAAACCGAAATCAGGACAAACTCAGTGACCTGCACCACCGTGACTGGTTACGCAACTTTTCACCGTACCTGTGGCTTACCATGCCGTCAGAAATGACGTACTGCACGAATTACGCTCCCGCAGGAACGGCATCCCGAGTTGCACACTCTGGTTTATGTACTCTTGCTACAATGTACATGTATTTCATGTGGTGATAAGCATGCATCATACACGTAGCATCTGACTGGCCTAACAAAGTTCGTTGTCATGGTTTATCTTCATATCACCTTATGCCCAGTCATGTGCATGTACTATAGGTGTAAGTGCCGTAAGGTAATGGATTTTAATACTCGTGTGAATAGAAGCATCAAAAACTTGAAGGGGAACTGTCACGATACAATTCTTTGCCTTTTAAGTTTAATATTGTGTAATCTTTTTGGCTCTTGATCACGATGGGAAATACATTTTCTTCTACGATGATTGGAAGACTTGAATTGAATGTGCCCTAATTGTCCCTAAGTAAGGTGACGTCATGCACGACTTTAGCTCCATCTGTACATCGGAAAATCTAAAGCTATCGACCAGCACGGGCTTCACTTTGCTTTTGACGACAAACGTACGAGTGGAGCTGAAGTCCCTTTTAAAAAGAGTGTGTTGGAAGATGATCATGCTTTTGTGCAGCAAAGCCCTTGGCGGGAACACCGCTGATTGGTGGTCTCCAAGACGATAATACCGACCTTATTGTAAAATATAAATGAAGCCAGAGTGCCCTTTCTTTCACTGTGTCGTGTAGGTTTGAGTGTTGGTTTTTTTGTGGCCGACGTAAACGGCTCTCATTCCCTGGCCATCATTGATGTCTTCTTCTGTTGGTATATAGGCGTGTGGGAGATTCCCCGATCACTGGCTCTGGTTCGTATTGTGACAGTGAAGTGGGTGGTGCAGCACAGACTGGTGATGGTGATGTCATGATGAGATTCTCACCGACGTAAGAGTATGTGTGGGGTGTTCGTGGGTGTATGTGTACGTGCGTGTGTGCACGAACATGCTTGTGTGTGTGTGGGGGGGGGGGGCGTGGGTGCATGCTAAGTGCTCAGGTATTTGCAAATACTTCGAAGTACCAGGAAGTCGTAGCCTCCAGGGAGACAAGATGAGTCAATAGTACCAAGAGTACATAACCAAGAGTGTGCAACTCGACAATCCCCCTGCCCATGGCGGAAATTTTTTATGACATCAGTCTTTGGCGGCTGTTTGGCTCACGGATGCCATCATGCGTAGCCAGAGATCAAAGTACAAATATTAATAATGTGTACGTCACAGTTACGGTAGTCAAAGCAGAACAACGGACGATAGATCAATGTGTCCTGAATCTGATGAACTCTCACCGTATCTACAAATCAAGCGCGGGGAAAGCATACACTCTTCATCATACTGCTGACAAAGAATGACGCAATAAAAACAATCTGCCGTGGGTGAACCCATAACAGCTCAAGATGAGAGTTGCACACTCTTCGTTATGTACGCTTGATAGTACCCAAAGCAATGTCTGCCTCTATCCCAGACTGAATCCACGGTCCGTGCAAAATGCTACCGCGACTCGGGTTACAACCTGCCGACCCCCAACACAAGCCAGACAGACCAGTGATAGCACACAGAGTGCCTAGACTAGCCTTGCCGACCCCCAACGCAAGCCAGACAGACAAGTGCTAGCACACAGAGTGCCTAGACTAGCCTGTGCCAAGAGTAACTAGAACAGGTAGTTTCGCCGCAGCTAAACGCACACCCTTTCACATTTTACTCGCCAATAACCATGTATTGCTTGGAATAAAATGAATAAACGAGAGAGCTTGGAAGCTCAGGGCCCTACGCTATGCTTTTTTGCCTTGATGACCTAGACAAAAAAAGCATAGGGATGTTATAAATTCTTATAAATTTCTACTTTTTTTGTTTTTAGACATAACCTGGGATTCGAACCCGCACTATGGCCCTGCATGCATCCCCGGACCCCCGATACACTTCGCATACATACTAATTCTTCCAAGTTGCTTCACGTTATGATCTTGTATTTGAAAGCCCTATTTGAATATGCATTGTGGCCAGCCGTCTTTGATTGTACGGTACGGGACAGGTACGGTCGAGGGTAATACGACACCATCTACCGCCTTGACGACGGCAAAAAAAGAATAGGGATGTTATAAATTTTTCAAATTTTCTTATTTTTTCAGGCATTACCTGGGATTCGAACCCGCACTATCGCCCTACATGCATTCCCCCATACACTTCGCATTCATACTGATTCTTCCAAGTTGCTTCACGTTATGATCTTGCGTTTGAAAGCCCTATTTGAATAGTGCGGCCAGCTGTATGTGGCCAGCTGTGTTTGATGGTACGGTACGGGACAGATACGGGATAGCGCCAGGCGTGACACAAACACACAAACAAACACCAAATTAAAGCTGTGTGGACCCTGGCTAGCGCCAGACGTTACTGAAGTATCGTCTTCTGCATAGCTACGGGAATAAAATTTAATGTTGTTTTCCTAGCTGGACTGTAGCTGTAGTGTACAGGTAGATACCGAGTCCTTGGTGAATTCTGAACTCGTGTGCAGAGTTTGGTTTATGTACTCCTGGAGCCACGCGTAGTCCAGCATGTTCTGACCCGGTCTGAACAGCCAGTTTCATGCACTTACAATGTGGAATTCACCTGCATGGGCTTGTGCCTGCCAATTCCTAAGAAATTAGTAAGCACCCTAACTGTTCCTTCCAGTAATTCTAGTGCGCAGTCTATTCTTTTTCTCTCCCTCTTACTTGTTGTAACTATGTGTGCGGATGTGCAACAAGGTATCAAACTGTGGAAAACATGCGCCATGGCATGACACCGCAGGCAGCTGCCGAGGATGCCATTAGAAGAATTATGCGCAAATATCCCACTTTTGCCGGTGGAATTGTTGCGGTCAATCGAGAAGGAGAATACGGTAAGATGCAAAAGAACCTGCCTAATGGGGTATTCACACGACAGGCACTTGCACGTTTTACAGGGAGTGACATACAAGAAAAGTGACTCTGTGGATTCAACAGCTGCACTTGACGACAGGCACGTTTTGCATTTTTGAATGCTTCACCGACCAGTAGCCATGGGTATTTCGAATTTTCAAAACACACATACGATAATTATCATGCTCTAAAGAGCCGCGTAAAAAATCAAGTCTTGTTTCACGCTTTTTGGTGTAAATGTACTCGTGCACGCCACGATTATCGTGAAAGTGGGCCCCCAGCTCGTTTGGTGTAAATGTACTCGTGCACGCCACGATTATCGTGAAAGTGGGCCCCCAGCTCGCTTTCACTTTTCAGCCACTTTCAGGCACTTTTCTCGTTCACAGGTAAAATACCATAGCAACTTTCCGGTGCACGTGGATTTGCCTGTCGTGTGAATACCCCATTACTAGTATTTGTTTCAATAGGGTGCCATGGCTGTGATATTGAAATCGTCTGATTCCAAGAGTAGTGTACAGGTCAGACCTCGCTATAACGACCCCCGCTATAACATAAACCTCACTATAACGTACAAATGTGAATGTCCCTGCCGAAACCGCATCACTTCTGTACAAAATTTCCTCGCTATAACATAATCCGCTATAGCGTAATGTTCGCTATTACGCACTGTTTGCTGGGTCCCGGGCGCGCGGAGACCTCAGCATAACGTAAAAACACGTATAAAAATGACTATGTACACGGCATGCATGCCTTCTCGCGACGAATTCGAGCCGTCCACCTCGGAAGCAGGGAGTAGTAAAATACCGGTATTTTACTACTCCCATTACTTTTTATAGGCTCTAATCGTCACATCACGACTCACATGTACGAGTACACGCGCTACATGGCTCTTGTCACCCGGTACCCCTTTGCTGACAAGCCTGTACACATGTGCACATCTTTGCTAGTCATCATCATACTTGTATGTAAAACAGTACAGTTGTAATCAGTAAGTGAAGAGCGTCATTTTGACATACTTATTGCATATTGGTGTGCCCAACTCACTATAACATAAACCTCGCTATAACATAATTTCTCCCATACCCCAGAGATTACGTTATAGCGAGGTCTGACCTGTATAAAGTACCGCCAGAATTCCTCGTCTCACGGTAGCGCGGCTACGAAATAATCATTCTAAGTGAAGTACCGTGCTGCGTGACTTTGCCATCCAACCTCTGGAAATATTGGCACCAACTGATGTGAGGGTTTTTCTTCTTTTTTCTTCTCTGTGTGGTGTCGTGTCGGTGTAGGTGCCGCTAGCCACTCGTTCAACCTGACATATTCAGTACGCAATAAGAAACTGGGCAAGGTCACCGTCTTCAAGACACATGCCCTCTAGGTGAACCCTGCTTGCTAGCACTCAACTACTGTATACATGTACATGGAGCATTTCCGATGCTCAATTTAGTTCTGTTGCACAACACAACATTCACTTTTCAACTTCAGGCAGTGGCAACACATGAGAAGAAGAGTATGAAGGAAAGCTGAGAAAATAGCGTTGCACACACCAGTGAGTATTCGACTGTAATATGATAAACTGCAAATACTGCTCTTGTGTAATGATGCTATGGATATAAGCCACAGCGACCGCATTGAAGGAATGGGCTAAACAGGAATTAAAAAAAAGTCTGTTTACAAGGGGAAATAATGTAATAAGAAAAAATTGAATAAATACAACCTAAACGTCGAAACCACTCGTGCCCGCAATGCTGTATCTCTTTGAGCCACGTTCATCTTCATACATACCTAGGGTAGGTATAGTCCTGTTTAGTCCTGTCTAGTCCTGTTCATAGGCAGAAAAGCACACAACCAGCAAATTATCTACTCCTTTCTTACACCTTGCGTTCTGTTACTTCAAGGATAACCCCACCTCTAACTTCTGCTTCCCTTATTTGAGGATATATGTAGCATTGAGAGAGGACGTAACCTACTTTGTATACTAGTACCGGCGGTAATAATAATTATGCATATTTCTTTAGTACACTAATAATATTATTACTAGTACTGTCACTTGTTAGGTAGGTCATCAACAACTCGTAAATTATGTCCATTGTGTGTCTATTTTACTGTGTTAAAACTGCCTCTTATACTATCTGCACGCTTGGGTTTCTTCATACTTGCACCTTACACACTAGGCCGATTTTACGGCTGATGCTCTGACATGAAATCAGCCGACTGTGTCGGAGGCGTTGGACTAGCTGTTCACACGCAACAGTGTGCTAGCCTATTTTGCTTGTACTGGTTGAAGTAGGCCCGTCTGTTTAAACACGTACACGTGGTACACAGCCGTGCTAGACACTAGTAGACGCCAGACAGTGGAGATGCGATAGCTTTTACACAAGCAAGAGGGCCATCAGTGATTGGTTGGAGGCCCGCTCCACCACGTGCAAACACTAAAAATCGGCCAACTTTTCGGCCAAATACCGATCAGTCGATACTTGGCCGAAAACTCGAACGAAAAGAAACTCGTCGCAGATTTGTCGGAAACGTGTACGACAACACCTCCTATACCAGACGATTTTTCGCGCCAATCTCGACTATTGTCGTACAACTCCACGCTAGCCGAACAATCGGCCTAGTGTGGATCAGAAATTACTGTTGCTTGCCTAGCAATATCAGAAATGAAAATTTCCCCTAGCGCAGTTGCTGCTTATCATACCGGTATAAAGATACAGATCTAAACATGGTTAGCATTTTACCGTTCACGCTAAATCCAAAGGGGTGCTCGTACCCAACACCCGAAATACCGTTGGTTGGTATCTTTCGACGATGGGAGAACGAAACAGTAAGACGTCATTAAAAAAAAACCGGTACGGTTGAAGTTAGCGTGAACGGTAAAATGCTAACCTTGTCTATTATTATCAAGGAAGTGCAACTCTGTAGCTACTAGCTATGCTGGATACATCGTCGTACCGTAGGCGTAGGGTCAGGGTCAAATCACTGTATCACGAAGGTCATAACTGAATTCTCGCATGTATCTTTCAATTTTTGTATGGCAAGCAGCAATGTGCAAAAGAAATGAAATACCTTGGTGATACAGTGAAATGATGAGGCAGACCAGTGTGAGAGCTGTATTATTGGTAGCGCCTAGTGTAGTAGTTACACACGGTGCAGCTGTACAGTATGAGCTAAACAAACGACTTCAGAAGAGTGAGCTCTTGCTACGAGAGCTGCACTCTATGATTACGTACATGTACGCGTGATTTAAAAGTGATATGTTGATTGGTCAGTGTACCTACGTAGCTACGGCAGACGCATAACCCTTGAAACAACAACACGACTTCTCCATGAGCCAACTTCTATGCAGCACAAATGCACCATGCCTGGCGTATGTACTATTAATTTTGATGTTGGTCTGTGTTTTAGTGTTTTTACAACACCGACATTAACTTGAGGACCACAATAAGTGACTAATGACTGCAGTCATCACCAAAGACGTGTATCCGGAAACGAGTGCACAAAGGCAGTGTATATCATTGGATATCAATAGAAAGAGTATTCCTGACAAGAAAATCGATTCTGGAAAGCCTTGGCAACGTGTGGTGATGACTGCAGCATTTATACTGGTATTATTGTTATTTTGCGTAAATAAAGATGTTACGAGTTATGACTTAAGCTGTGTTCACAACTGGCGCGTGGACGCGGTACGCTTGCGGTTCATGCGCCCCCAAACGCGCGCTCAGCCTTTCACAAAAAACAGCAATCCGAGCCGTATTTAGCGCGTGCGACACCTTCAAGTACTAATTTTTTGACCCCGCCAGTCAAAGTGACTGGCATGTACGCTGATACGCGCCTGATACGTGCTGAAAATTCCAACATGTTGGAAGTTCCATTTCGGCGCGTTTCCGTACGCATGGCGCCCCAAAAGCCAGCAAAAATACGCACAAACGCGTGGTTTCACGCGTACACGCGCCAGTTGTGAACACAGCTTAACTGTCCACCAACGTAACCAGATCATATACAGTCAGCAAGTGCGACAAAATGGCACAAAACTGACAAGGAGTACTGAGACATTCAACGATCTGACACCTAGCTCCAACACTTCCCCGGCGCTTTTTCCATAATTAAATTGGCTCACCCTCTGAGTTCAACTTTGCGTAAATAATTGAGTATGTGTGTGTGTTGCTTAGGCTGGTCGCTGGGACCAGTTCGCTTACCCATTCATCATCATCAACACCTTCCATTTCATCCTGCGGAAGTGGCTCATCGGGTTCGGCCATCTTCGATACCATGGCTGTGAGAAGCTGTATAGGAACACATTGGATAACCCATGACATTTGATTGACACGCACGCAAACACAGTAGAAAAGCAATGCATACTCTTAGTCTTAACACCATCATCTATATACAGTAGAACGAAATGGGACCAAATCAGCCATGGCTAACCATACCTCTTCCTTCTTCTCGTCATCCGTCTTCTCTCGGGGATTGAAGCTTTCATACTTCTTCTTTGTCACCACAATAACCGGTGCTTCACTCACTGCAACAACAACACAAGCAGTGCTGTAGCTACACAACTGTTCACGTTGAATTCAAACATGGATGAATGAATGAATAAATGCATGGCATACATACCACCCGCAGATGTTTAGTGCAATCGCTGGCAGTCATAAACCCGCAGGACAGTAGTCTACAAGAACAAGTGGCCAACGTGAACTGTGCAAATTTAACATCACGTCACTGATTTGATGACGGTAGCTGTAGATCTAGATTACAAATGTACATTGGGTGATCACTGGCCAGACCTGGGGTGCTGTGTTACTGTGCATCACTGATCACTGAAATCAAGGCCTGTATAATAGTAGCATATGGAATGAAATTCCGCTGCAGAAGTACTCAACCCAGCTTGAAACCTGCATGGTTCCATACAAAACTAGAATCAAGTGGGTTCCAAACCAACATAACTATGACCGTGACGAAGCACTTCCAAGCCACATTGCCATCACTACGACAGTGGAGGTGGAAAGATGCATACGCACGTAGGTAGGGGCGTATGTAGCTATATCATGTTTACGCATATTGTACATATTCATTAGCAGGAAGCCAGGGAGCAGATTTCACTGGGTAGCAGTGTACAAAGTACTTACATGGCTTCATTCCAGCTGGTTGGAGATTGATTGTTTTGGCAGAGACATTCTTGCCAGAGAACCACTCTGAAGCAGACAAACTAGACTCCCAAGTTACTCGGCATGGTGGGAAAATGTCATCTTGGAAGTACTCCACCTGACCACAGCAAAAAGCAAAACAAGAGAGAAGAAGAGATTTGATATCTGAAATCCTGCTGCTAGCAGCTCACCAGGTCCAGAGCCCTGCAGACAAAGTGAGACGTGTTTTACTTCAGCATGACATGACACCAAGAGCAAATTAATTAAAAGTTTTAGTCTTTTTAAAAAACACTTACCCTTGTACGTGGAATCTTGAACTTGACTGGTTCCAGTGATCCAGTGTTGGATAGACGCAAGACCGTGGCAATTTCAACATTCTTTACATCACACATGTTTGCTGGCTGGAAGCCAATAGCCTGGTGCAAAAGAAAGCATACAAAAAGGATGAAATTAAAATAGAAGAAATCACATGGAAAGGAGCTATGAAGCAACTATCCACGACTGTAACAAGATATAAGCAGTCAGAAAGTGCGATAACAGGGCACAAAACTGACATGTTACAGACACATTCAACGACCTGAGACCTAGCTCTAACACACGTCCAGTAAAAAGGATGATTGGGTCATTTCAAGTGCGAAACCAGAATTTTTCTTAAAAGTAACTTCAGTCCGAGCCAGATACCTAAAATAAACGCAAGGTCATGCTACCAGTACTACTGTACATGTACTATAGTACTTGTAGGAGACCACACACACAACTACTGACCACAACTACTGACCACAACTACTGACCACAACTACTGACCAATACTGCTACCAAAATGCCAATTTTGGAATTTTGGAATATCGCGAAAGTAATACACCGCCGAAATTTTCTGGTTTTACAGTAGAGCTAGAAAGAAAGTGGTTAGGAAACCATTCCGAATGGTTCAGTTCCGTGCACACGTACAATGTAGCCGTACATGGTGAAACAGCAACAATTTGTGTACATCACATGCAGGTTACATGCATGTCTGCAGAGGTACAATGTAGACACTACTTTTATTTCAATTCTTTTCACATGTGGGGGCAAGTAGTCTACAAATCAAATAGTCTACACAATTATAACCCAGTCTCGTTTGTTGTTGGCTTAGTATACCGCTGTTTTTTGTTTTTTTTAATCTTTCCACAACCACCTGATGCCTGAAGATGGTCAAGAAGACCGAAACGTTCACTGGATGCTGGATTTTTTGTGTGAACTAGGCACTGCATACTGGAGTGCAGGCGAGTTGCCCGCAGGGGATTCATGCATACTGGAGTGCAGGCGAGTTGCCCGCAGGGGATTCAAGTGAACTACTAGTAGTCTTTACTCCCATATTCAGCTTGAAGCTGTTTTGTTGTGCATGTGGAGATCTCCATTCCGAGGTCTTTCTTGTGACGTCATCAGGTTATCAGTAGCAGGGAAGGAAAGAAGAATATGATCCCGAACTACTGCTCCCTTATTGAAGTGTGTGCAGCATACTCAACGATATGTGAGCACCTTGCGCGAGTAACTTATGTGAGAGCACCTCAGGGAGAGCTTTTGTGTCCATCATACAAAACACCAGAAAACTGCACTCCTAAGTGCCACATTGATGCAATGTTGCTGCTGCCGTCACTCACCTGCTGCAAGCCATTGCCTTTGAATAAAGTGGTGGCAAACAAGAACGGCGATTCAGTGAGACTGACTTCCAGAGCACTGACTGAGCTATCACCCTTTATATAAGAGAGTAAATGCAATGAACATAACAAGCATGGACAGAGATACAGTAATATAATAATAACTACCACAAGTCATACACGGCCGCAGGCAGAAGCAGCATCTGCTAGAGAGATGATATGACAGCCTTAGATGACAGCAAACGCAATTCTGTAAATCAACAAGCAGATAATGGAAGTGATCCTACCACCCTGCCACCCTCTACTACAAAAATCTACGTGCTCACCCATGTGCCTACCCATTTATCCTACCACCTTGGAAAGGTAAATACTAGTGATGTAACGAACCATGAATTTTACGAACGAATAATCTAGCGTATACCACTCAAGCGAACCAACGACTATTCTTCTATTCCACAAAAAGTGTACAATGTAGCAAACACACAACACAAGCGTTCAGACTCGAGTCAGAGTCGAGTCTACCATGGTCTACCGCGTGTAGTCTAGTCGTTGTCTGCAACACAGTACAAAGTTTATGCATTCAAGTCGAGAGATCTAGAGTCGCGCGCATGCAGCGCACGGACTTCGCCCACCCGCGAATATTCGAATTTTCGAATCGTCGACCTAGATTTCATCTATTATTCGTTGAGGTCCAAGAGATCGAGAAAATTCGAATAATTGATTATTCGTTACATCACTAGTAAATACTTTTCATATTGTCCCAAGCCAACTCATCTGGGGTTACTTTTTATAACTGGCCGCTAGGGGTGAAACGAGTATCTATTTTGACCAACCGATCACTCGTTCATAATATTCGATCGAGTATCCGATTATTTCGAGTATTTTATCAAAATTCAAAAGCACTAGATTTGCGAGTTCTCGACCAATTCGGAAGAAATTATCTGTGAACATAGAACAAAAGTCGCCAACGTCTTGTACAGAGTGTAAAGTAACGATTTTCATCAGTACTTTCATATCTCAGAACGTTACTTGCCGTGGTGATCGCATTGTCCAAGTCTTAAAATACTGACTCAAAGCCTTGCATAACGCATGCATACCAGTGGACCAGCCGTACAACAAAAGTTTTTGAAAAATACAATGCCAATACTAAAAAAAAAACAAAAAAAACCCGATCGAGTGCAAAATTTCGAATACTCGCTCGTTTGAAATTTTCGAACGAATACTCGAATATTCGAACTAATCGTTTCACCCCTACTGGCCGCTCACACTCTACACAGAGCTCTCTCTCTCTCTCTCTCTCTCTCTCTCTCTCACACACACACACACACACCATTTGGACCATTTGACGCCCATCGCCGGAGGTGATGATAGCGATGCTACAGCAGGAGCGATAGCAGCTTGTGCTGGGATTGCACCATTCAACACCTTGCAAGGCTGAAGAATTGACCGCAACTATTCAGCCTGGTCTACACCACACAGCTATGAAGGGGCTTTTTCTGGCCAGTGAATCCCTACTTTTTGGTCATTTTTCATTGTTTTTCCTGCACACACATCACACCACATACTCCGGCATGCACTGGCTGTTGGTAACCACCCAGGAGAATGAAAGAAAAGTCAGGAGGAGTCTGAGAAAGAGAAGAAAGACGTGTGGGAATCGAACCCACAACCTATCGATTGGAAATCGCTGCACATACCACTGCACCATATGGGACACACACACACACACACACACACACACACACACACACACACACACACACACACACACACACACACACACACACACACACACCTCAGACCTTAGACATGCCCATCGCGAAAGCGATGATAGCGAACAGCTATGCTAGACATAGCAACTTGTGCTGGGATTACACCATTCAACAGCTTGCAAGGCTGATGAATTGACCGCCACTATTTTCTAGCCTGGTATCCACCACACAGCTGATTGAAGTGGCTTTTTCTGGCCAGTGAATCCCTGTTTTTCTTCTTCTTCTTTTTTAGACACGCACACCACACCACATACTCCGGCATACACTGGCTGTTGGTAACCACCCATACACTGGCTGTTGGTAACCACCCAGGAGAATGAAAGAAGAGCTAGGAGAATGAGAACACACACACACACACACACACACACACACACACACACACACACACACACCTGTGCGGGCACACACATACCTTTCCATAGTAGAAGAGCAACTGTCTATCAGAGTCGTAGTGGATGAAAAGGATGGAAGGAGACACATCGAGCATGATAGTGTTGATTGGTTTGCTGAGGTCTTTGCGTGCATACAGAGAGATAGAGCGTTGGCTAGTCCTGGGATGGAACCAGACAGCCATGGTCCGCGCACCACACATACACACACACACACACGGACATACACACACACAGACATACACACACACACACACACACAGACATACACACACACACACACACACGCACACACGCACGAACACACACACACACACACACACACACACACACACAACCGCATGCACAATACCAATACCATGCAGGTCTGCTACAGGAGAAGCACACTGGTCGTGCACCTGTTGTTTCCCTTTTAAGCAGCGATGGTTGAAAACAAGATCCGCAAGAATAACAATAATGATCATGACATGATGAAAACAACTTACTTGTCAAAGCCAGACACAATCAGGTGTGTGTCGCCCACCCACACTATCCGCCCACCACGACTGCCATTGGGCCCATTGCCAACCTAAAAGCAATAGAAGCCAACAACAGTTACAGCCATGTTCACACTAGCAGTCGCGTCGAACAGATGTGAGTTTCACAATCTCACTAACATGTGACCGATGCATCCACTGCCAAAACCTCAGCACTGTATTTCATGCTGTTCTAAATGTACTTCTTGTTGCGATTTCTCAGACAGTGCTGTTAGCAGTCAGTGTGATTCCATGGCACGGCGGTTGTGAAGAGGAAGATAATATTGAGAGTTTCTTGCGTGATTTTCCGGGGGGGGGGGGGGGGGGGGGACAACGACCTTGAAAGGTTTCCCAAGTTCATCACTGTCAATGCACTAGCCAATGCCAGAAAGGCAAATTAGTTCCGCCGGGCGGGGTCGTCAGCTTGGAAGTACAAATTTTATGATGGACAGGCAAGCTAACCTAGCAGCTACTGTCGGGACTGCAAGGCATGCTTGAGTTGTACACTCTTGCAGTCTTGGGGATTATGTACTCTTGGTAACAATAACAGCATATTCATACGCACAGTAGTACTGTGTGGACCTGTAGTCAGCCATACCTCAATTGGACTGGTCGACGAGCGGGGTTCATAGATGCGAATTTTGCGATCCTTGCAGAGTGTGGCCAGCAGTTTGCCATCAGTGTTCCACGCCATGCCAAACACCTGTTCAGTATGGCCTTCGAGAACAATCTTTTCCGATTCACTGCCAACATCCCAGACTTTGACAGCCAGGTCAAATGATGCTGTGGTGAGAACTCCAGCAGCAGTTGGATGCGGAAGCAGAATGTTCACCTTCTCATAGTGACCTGACAAAGACAAAAATGGCAGGTACACACACAACATTTTAGTTATCACACACAGAAGCACATGCACGCTCGCAAGCACATGCACGCTTGCACGGACGGACGTGCAGGTGGGTGCACACACACGCGAACGCGCATGCACACGCACACAGACACACGCGCGCCTGCGAGAGAGCATGAAGAAACAGGCATCCTGAGACCAACATACGGAGAAGAAATGGCCCATGCCAGCATTTGATCCAACACGAATCAAATACAGTTCAGGATAATGAACTCACTCACAAGGATCAAGCACACCGTCAGCGGTGAAAGAGAAGGTGCACATGGGATAGAGCCTACACTGATACATATAATGAGAAGGACATGAGAAGGACAGCTGAAACTGACCTCTCAAACTTCCTTCAGTCTGTGTGATAGTGCTGGTCAAACCACCAGCTGGCACTTTGAAAATGTTGACTTTTCCATCTTCACCAGCTGTAGGCAATGATAGTAGACACACAGGAACAACAGTAGCAACAGTAGCAAGGTATGACCGTGATTAGACGTGATAAATTGATAACCCAAGTATTACAGAGTGAAACCTCGCTCTCTCTGACAACCAAAAACTAAACTGATCACCTCACCAAACCTGCCACTCTCTCACTGCCAAATTGTCATCTTTTAGCCCTGTATGTAGTGTATTGCCAACCATACTTCCAAGTGCCGCACCCAGTACAGCCATGTGCAGGAGAATCTATTTTTAGAAACACCTTCAAGATGAAAGTTTGCACGGTCCTTCCTTCACTACATAGCTCATCCAAGTAACTGTCCAAATTTCCTTCAATAGGTCACCAATTAGATGTGATATTTCCAAGCTTGAGGGATTGGAAATGGAAAAGTCTGAAAAGCAACAATCTGCTAAACAGCACTAACCAATGAACACACGGCTGTCATCAAACGGGTCAAAACAGAAGTCCTGAATGGCACACCCGTTCTCCAAGTATGGAATGCTTGATGTCTCTGTTGTCTTGCGACGGCCAGGCTTGTCAACCTACATCACACATGCAGGGTTAGAATAATGTCCAATGGCTTGAATTCCAGACCAAACCATGCAGCAAAAATCTCTCTTTTCTATAGGAAAAGCAAGAGTACAGTCAACCCCTAGGCCCTTTAGGTGTTCACTATAGATCACAAAAAAAAGTATGGGTGTAAACTGCCGGCATTCATGTAGCCGGAACTTGTACACGGAATGAGATATTAAAATAGCCAGTAGAGCTGGAGAAAGAAACTAATTGTGCGCAACTCGACCGCATATCACAGGGTCAGCCCACAGCGCATTTTTTTTATGTGACAGTCTTTCGAGGCCGTTTGGCTACCAATGCCATCATGCATAGCCAGACATCAAAAATGCAAAAGAAATATTACTTGTACCCAGAGTACATAACCCCAAAGAGTGTGCAACTGAACCTGTATACAGTGCTGCGACGGCAGAACTAGACATTACGTGACCTGGTTCAACAGGTTACGCTGGCAAACAGTGCAAAGCAGAGAGTCGTAAAATACACCGGGTACTTTACGACTCCCTGGTGCAAAGTGACCACAAAAGAGTTGAACCCAAAGCAGGGTTGCGTACAACCCTGTACGTGTTTGGCATGTGATGTGAAGCTCTGCCGTCGCAGGCCCCATAGCTGGAGTTGCACACTCTTGGGGGTTATGTACTCTTGCTTGCACATCACAAAAGGACAAGACTGGCTATGGTAGTCAAAGTACAACAAACAACAGATGGTAGATCTATGAAGCTGATGAACCAACACCGTATCTATATTTATGACAAGCCCAGAAAGGCATACGTGATCATAATGTATTATAATAACACATGGTACGGAGGGCATTATGGCTGATCTACGCCCTAGTGCATAGCCCGAGGTCGTGCACCGAGGGCTACGCACTAGGGCATACAATCAGCCATAACGCATGACGCCAAGAGTACATAAACCAGAGTGTGCAACTCAGGATGGTTCCAGTGGGAGCGTAATCCGTGCAGTACGTCATTTCTGACGGTATAAGTCTAATGTACGATGAAAAGTTGCGTAACCAGTCGCGGTGTGCAGGTCACCGAGTTTGTGCTGATTTCGGTTTTTTGATATGGACAGCCTGGTGAATTTACTTGTCAGCGGATGTACGGAGCATACACAGTCACATAAAAACACCGAAATCCTACAACAGGACGTGCACGACCGAGGGCTACGCACTAGGGCATACAATCAGCCATAACGCATGACGCCAAGAGTACATAAACCAGAGTGTGCAACTCAGGATGGTTCCAGTGGGAGCGTAATCCGTGCAGTACGTCATTTCTGACGGTATGATAAGTCTAATGTACGATGAAAAGTTGCGTAACCAGTCGCGGTGTGCAGGTCACCGAGTTTGTGCTGATTTCGGTTTTTTGATATGGACAGCCTGGTGAATTTACTTGTCAGCGGATGTACGGCCATAACGCATGACGCCAAGAGTACATAAACCAGAGTGTGCAACTCAGGATGGTTCCAGTGGGAGCGTAATCCGTGCAGTACGTCATTTCTGACGGTATGATAAGTCTAATGTACGATGAAAAGTTGCGTAACCAGTCGCGGTGTGCAGGTCACCGAGTTTGTGCTGATTTCGGTTTTTTGATATGGACAGCCTGGTGAATTTACTTGTCAGCGGATGTACGGAGCATACACAGTCACATAAAAACACCGAAATCCTACAACAGGACGTCGAAAATCATGCAAACTTGGCTGATTTTCGAGCTGTGAAAAACAAAAATTTGAGCTGTACGCAACACTATCACAACAATGCAAAGGCATATTACTGGAACTGCAAGTAAATCTGACACAAAACACTATTATTCCGCGGAGAAAGCTCCTTCCGATCTTGCTCGGCCCTTCATTCATGTGACGCTTGGCTGACCTCATCAGGGTGACGTAGTGCACGAGCTGCGCTGTTTCAGATCTGATGTGCACAGCTGCACACTCTGGTTTATGTACTCTTGACGGCGCACCATGTGTTTAATAGTTCATCCATGCCACGTGCCTAGTTGTAGACGAATAAGGCAAACATGGTCAAGGGAGGAGGAAGGTGTCAGCTGTCACATGAATGAAGGGTCGAGCAAGATCGGAAGGAGCTTTCTCCGTGGAATAATAGTGTTTTGTGTCAGATTTACTTGCAGTTCCAGTAATATACCTTTGAATTGTTGTGATAGTGTTGCCTATTGGGCGGTACGGAAGTTAGCTGATTTGCTGTGGCTTTGGAGTTGCCGTTGAACAAAAACAGCCGTGACGAAGTGGTACTAGTAATTAGACTAGTTTTGGGAGTACATTGTAAGTGTTCTTATCCGGAATAATGATTCTTTTTCACACACAGCTGAGATTTTGTTCCCATCGCTGTCAGTGTACTTGAGGTCCATGTACAGTGTACATGTAGCTAGGTACATTTGAGGTACATGTAATTGTATATTTCGTCGGAGTTCGAGATACAATCTGATCTATTCCAGATAGGTAACTTTGTAATGCATGTTCACCAATCGACTTGTTCGTCTCAATTTAGTAATGCATTGTAATAGACATGTTGTGTGTCATTCTCTTGTCACGTTGTTATAAATGACTTCTCCTATATCGACATTGCTAGTAAAATATAATTGGTTTGGACGGTGCAAGTAGTTTCGTTCTGTGTGGTGTGTGCGAGTGCATGTGGTGTCTTTAGGAATGGTCCCATGTGTTCTATGTGCGCTGGGGTACTGCCAACTACGGACCAGGGCATTGCCCTAAAGGCATGGCCTGGTATATAATTGTCAGTGCACCAGTGTCCGTAGTACGCCTAGGGTCAATCCTAATGGGCATGGGTACACTGTACCCGGGCATTATCGACTGATAATGCCCTGGTACGGTGCTGCTCTGATTGGCCAAATGCTAGCAACGACCTGACAACAGGCACGTGACAGGTATGAAGATGACACAATAAAAAATTCGCCATAGCCCATAGGCGAGTCTGTCATAGCTTTATGTATTCTTATTAGATGCACTAGTAAATGCTCTGTTACAATAACAGAACCTGGAGGTAGATATTACAAGACATAATTTCACGTCAATACATTTCTAAGTAGCGTATGTTACTTGGCTCCTATCCTGCTGACCCAGAAGCTTAACTCCTTTCAGTGGCTACTCAAATCAGGATCTATCCATAATTATCAATCATGCTCTGTAACTGCAACCTCAACGATCACCACTCACCCAACCAGATCCACAGTCAGAACAGTTAAAACAACTGAACGATAACTATTTGAACAGGTGGTATGGAGACCATGCTGAATAGTTGTACAATAGCAGTGAATAAAGTACTAGTTATATGCGTATGGGTGCAGCGAATGGGATTTTCGGTCTTTGACTACTTTGTGGTGGGTCTGATCTACTCAACTCCCACCGCCTGAGGAGCTGAATCTGCGCCTTGATCCTAGAGGGTGGTGGCGTTCCTGCCTTGATCCTAGAGGGTGGTGGCGTTCCTGCCTTGATCCTAGAGGGTGGTGGCGTTCCTGCCTTGATCCTAGAGGGTGGTGGCGTTCCTGCCTTGATCCATAGAGGGTGGTGGCGTTCCTGCGGATGCGGAAAACTCGGCCTCCAGCCGAGTCCCACGCGAACCGTGATTTTTTTTATACGCGTACGCATGTCAAGGACATGGAAACCAAAGTTGTGCCCCAGAACGTTTCGCTCCAGAAAAGGGAAAGGTCAGATTATCATCACAAACAGATACAATACCAACCGCAGCATTAGTGTCAGCATGCTGGTGATTGTGTATTGATGATCAATATTCTCATCAACAGCAGCAGCAGCACTCACCTGTACGACCACTAA
Organism: Sycon ciliatum; assembly: GCF_964019385.1. Lineage (NCBI taxonomy): Eukaryota > Metazoa > Porifera > Calcarea > Leucosolenida > Sycettidae > Sycon > Sycon ciliatum. The sequence continues at coordinate 27,570,571 of NC_088643.1, forward strand.
ATGCCCACCAACTCCAGCCAACGGTACGAGAGCACGGTTGTGACTAACCTATTGTCCAAAGTAACAGATCATAGAAAACATTACAATCACACCTGAGTCATCAAGAAGAGGTAAGGAGGCCATCGGATATTTAGTCATGCCTGTTGGTAAATTGTGATATTTTCAGTCAGGCTACACCCATGCAAAAAGCAAACCGAGTGCTCATTGCAGTGTTGCCACATCATTCTAGCCAAATATCAGTAGCATGAAAAAATAAAATGCATCATCCGGGGGCTTTAGCCCCCAGACCCCCCCCCTATATAGCGACCACATGCGGCACTGATAAGAAAAAAAACATTTCACGGGTTTGCGTGACACTCAGGCTGAGTTTGCCGATTTTTCCCCGAGACGGATGATTTCGCTTAGCGCCTCAGGAGAGAGCTATGGATGTACTCGTGATGCGCAATAGAAGTCAAAAATCTGGACCATGGCTCCTAAACCATGCATAAGGTCAAACTTGAACACTTTCATGGCTGTTGTCGGCAGGAGAAGGTCAATTGTCGGCAGGTCGTGACATGCCTCAAAAATCGGCAGGCTACTGACATGTCGGCAGGTGTGGCAACACAGTCATTGACAAGACTGAAAAAAGCGAATACACATGGCAAGCAGTAGATTAACATTATCCTGCAATATCCACTCCAATTTATATCCGGGGTTCCAATGACGTGCAGACTCGAGAATACGGCTCAAGTTCGGGATTCAGACTCTGTGTGATGCTGTCACACTGTTGCCACAGCAGTGTACGTACAATGTACATACCGATAAGTAGTAATTATAATTTAGAAGTTGTTCTTCCTGCTTGACAACAACTTGTGAATACAATTATTACCTACTTTCTGTACTCACTCACTTCAGCCTTCCTCATGTGCCAAATGGCTAACACAATCCAATCCGTACTTTAAAAACACTACCCTAGTAATGCAATCTAGCACATTGCACATACCGATATTCCATCGGAGTCACCAGGAATGCTGGTACAGACTGGCTTCAGGCCATCGATCCATGTGCTCTTCGGCAATGTTGTGCCCATCCAATGACGAACCTTGGATGACCTGACGCCAGCGAAAGGTTTCAACTGTATAATCTCCAGCTCGTCCTGTGCACAGGACAAGCGAGGCAATCACATCATGGAATAGACAGATTTCATCAGCAACATTTTTCGGAGTCCTTCATTGTTGGGTCGAGAAATTTGAAAACGTCGGCTTTCCAAGACACGCTATGTGGCAAGATGGTATGTCCGGGCATATCCGACCAATTCAAGGAGTGTCAAGACAATATATCAGAACGACCATGATTTCTTATCGCATGGCTTGCACATACATACACACACATGCACGTGAGCGCGCGCGCGCACACACACACACACACACACACACACCCACATGCACATACACACACACACACACACACACACACACACACACACACATGTACACACATAATCGGCAGACCAATTCCGCGAGAGCTAAAGTGGCAGTAACATTACCAACCTCGTTTGAAGGAGAGTGTGCACCAGCACTTGCAGATGCTCCAGCTGATGTGGATGCTCCAGCTGATGTGGATGAAGATGCTGCCCTGGATGACTCCGGTTTCAAGGAAACACGTTCAACCTAAACACATGATTGTCACATGATCAAATATCAATAAGGGCGCGCTTGGTTGGTGCAACCTAGAACAGGATCAACCAGAACAGCGCGTTTGGTTGTTTGGTTCTGGATCGACCAGAACATGTTCTGCTTGCTCCGGCCTCAAGGCCAGAGCAGCCAGCGCAGTTTCATTTTCTCACATTGAAATATGACGGGAATATTAATTTCGTACAAAACGATCATGTGCATACGCTTTGGGTTACAATTTCGGCATGCACTTGTTATACCGTACGAAGTAACTCGCACACATTTTGATGGAAGGAACCAAGTTTGGCCCACTTTTCGTCAAAATGTACTCTGTTTCTAGAGTTTCATTTGGCTGGCATGAGGCTGCTCCATGTGCACCAGCTGTTCGATTCTGTTCTAGATCGTACCAACCAAATGGGCCCTATAAATGGCCTGTTCTGTTCCTAATCAGCACCGTGTTTGCCTTTGTGGTAATGCGGACTGAGCAAATAGGATGTTGCATATTGCATGCACTGATCTGACTGTAGAACGGTCAGCGATGAAAAACAGGTACCGTCAAGCGTGCGATGTGCGATGCGCATGATTTCGGGGTTTGAGCCGGGCCTAGAGCCAAGTTCCCTGGTTCAAGTCCTGGCTGGGAAAGTCAATTTTCCTGTCGATATTGTTCCCTTTTCAACTCAGAATATATAACCAAGAGTGTGCAACTCCTATCTTTAGTTGTGATGGCCATGGTTGAATTATATATTGCAATATTCTTGGCAGAAGTATGGTCAAGTGCGTATTCCTTTCCGTGCTTGTCATATACTGTAAATCCGGAATTGTTTGCGCCCGTTTTAGCTGGTGAATTGCGATGACAGACCATTTTGTGGTTGGAGTCAATTTGATGATTGACTCAAGTCTATAGTTTCACGTTTCGCACCCACTTACTTTCGCGATTTCACACCCATCGTGAAAATCGTGAACATTTCACATTTCAGGATGGCAAAGGCTTCTGTGTTTACAGTAGAAGAAACCGATAGGAGTCAGAGTCTGACTGACGCAGACATTGCCTATTGGCCTGTTGCCATTTTTAGCTCGCACTTGCACAAACCGCTGGTTGAAGTGGCTGTTCTGTTAGCGACAATCTCTCTCTCCCTCCCCCCCCCCCCCCCCCACACACACACCACCACCACCACCACCACTACCACCACCACTACCACCACCACCACCACCACTACCACCACTACCACCACTACCACCACTACCACCACTACCACTACCACCACCACTACCACCACTACCACCACCACTACCACCAGGACCAGGGCAATCCTATACTTACCTTCTCATTGGCTCCGTCAAACCACTCATCTGCTGTCATGGCAGCGCTGGAAGCCAGAGTGTCAGGGTATAGGTCATCAGCAAAGTCCAGATAACTCTGTACAAGAGAGACAATGCAACAAAGTGGAGTGAAGTCCAGATAGCTCTGTACAAGTGACAATGCAACAAAGTGCAATGTAAGGCCCACACTCAAAGTCTCACTACACACATTATGTTAAAATATCAGCAGACATCAAGCAACACATGCCATAGTCTCTAGCCTAAGCTCTCAGAGTACTGTGTGTGTACCCGTACACCGAAAAGAGACACACCATTGGGTGGACATCAACTGATGAGGCACATACTGTAAATTTTTTGGTGGTGTAATATAATATTTTCGGTATTCTCCAAAATCGGTGGTTCGGTGGACGGAAATTTTCGGTCAAACCCGTTTTCCAGGTAAGTGTACTAGTAGTAGTACGACATGTATACAGTATCGGTTGTACCGAAAATTTCGGTGCGTTTTATTTGCGGTAAAAATTGTCGGCACCGAAGTTACCAAAAATGAAACACCACCGAAAATTTCTGCTTTTACAGTACACTGATACACACACAGAAAGCAAGTCAAGCCATAGACATGTCTTTGTCTACCTTGCGAGGAACAAAGTATCCGACTGGCTGTACGGCATTCTGCTGCAACTGCAGCAATCGCGCCACTTCACACGACATAACATTGAGGGCACGCTTGGGCACCAGACAACCGCCCTTTTGTGGCAGAGCAGAGGAATAGCCTTGACCTGAGGGAGAAAATGAAGTAGCAAATAACAGATCACAGCAACACCATCAGAAGCAGCTGTGAACATACAGTGAAGCAAGCAGAATCTTGAGGAGATGGGGGATAAAAGGGACTACATGTAACAGGAAGGGTATCGGTAAAACGAGTGGCTGCAGACTCTCCTACCTTCCGTGAGCTTTGCATTCTTGCTGTCAAACTCCAAAAAGTTGATCGTGCAATCTCCCTGAAAAACAAGACAAATTAGACAAGATGAACTTAGAAGTTGTGACTTCGGCGGTATTAGTCATGAAGCTGGTTGTTCCAACGAGGAACACACGCTTAGACGCAAATTAGAGAAGGTTGCTAAAATAAAATGGTGAATATTAAAGTGAGAAGCTGAGTAAGGAAAGCACGACACATAGCTCATACTACATGGGTAACCACACAGCTAACCGGTATGATAACTCATATCTAACCTTTCCGAGAAGAAGGAGAATTCCAGTGTCAGCATCATAAAAGGGAAGCACGATACTGCACAGCAAGAAAACAACAAGAAGCAAACTCATTGCATTTAAGACGACATTCACCAAAGCCAACATGGTTTTTACAAGTGAGGTGCGCAAAAGCAAGCAGAGTGAAAGGTAGAAGGTTGCACATTCACAACTATCCAACCTTCTTTGACTTGCTACATTGTACCAATTACCAAAAGGCTGGAAATCACAAACACACAGAATTCGCAGCTCACCCAGTTGAAGAACCAAGAGGACAGCGCTGAACAACCTTGTCAAAGTTCCTGATGTCTCTCAAGCAGAGTTCTCGTTCACGACTCTGCAACAGAAAAGAGAGAAAAGCAGCAGAACACATCACTCACTGCTGAGACTACATGTAGTTACTTATCCCACATTGCATTGCGCCTACTGGTAAAAAGTAGAATTATAGGATAGAGAACTACGGTGGCATTGGCCATGTCAGGTGAATGTCACACAACACCCGATAAAGTTGTGTATGAAATCAGTGCTTGTGACCCTTTAGGCTATTGACAGACCATGCTTTTAGTGAAGCCGCCATTCGAGCCACCATTTCATGCACAATTGATGCACAAAGGCATGCTTCTGCATCACGCACATACTCTTTCAAATGTTCGTACTATATTCAAAATCATGCTTTCATATAACTATGGTACTGTAGCATGAAGTGGCAACTTGTCAAAATCGCAAATAACGACAGCTAGCCACAAGAACCATGTTGTTAATCGCGAGTCGTCAGTATTTGTGCGGTGCCATTTAAATGTACAGGCACGTAGTGACCAAATTCGGAAAAAAACATTATACTGGTAATATAATGCATATCAAATTGCAGCATTCGAATTCAGGATTTCAACTCGAGCTTTGTTTTTCCTACTTCACAGACAATGAATCCCAAATTAAAACAATGCAAAGTTTATACTGATGCGCCAAATACTAGCACCGAGGAAATGTAGGGAATCATACAGTCCTGTAGGAGGATCCCTGGCTAGCGGCTAGGATCTGGAAATTGATCTCAATGAAGCGTAGGAAAAGGTTTTTTGCTTGGCTTAACTCTGATGATGAGCCAATACTATAAGTAAAGAGAACGGACCAAGAAGTTACTAGTTATGACTAACAGTCCACCACGGTAACAAGATCCTATACAGTCAGATAGTGCGACAACAAGGCACAAAACTGACAAGGATCTTGAGACATTCGACGACCTGACACCTAGCTCCAACACATCTACCAAGCGCAAAAAAAAGATGTGTTGGAGCTAGGTGTCAGGTCGTCGAATGTCTCAATATCCTTGTCAGTTTTGTGCCTTGTTGTCGCACTATCTGACTGTATAGGATCTTGTTACCGTGGTGGACTGTTAGTCATAGCTAGTAACTTATTGGTCCTTTCTCTTTACTTTTGCTTAGGTAAAAAAATATTTCGACCACAGACCTGATGCCAGTGATAGTCTGTCTTCACTGTGGATAATATACACAGATCTGATGCCAGTGATGGTCTTCACTGTGGATAATATACACAGACCTGATGCCGTCTTCACTGTGGATACTGTATACAAATGGATGACAGCCACTTATAGTCACAAGAACTGATGAAATTGGAGCTGACGTGGACTTGATGCCCATCTTGACAAGTTTTGTTTACATGCTCTGGCTCTAGCCAGGTTTGCCTGTTGAAGGACCCGAGAGCATGCTCTGCCATGCTGCGATATGCCAAACTGGCCGCTGAACTGTCATCACCATCTTCAAAGATCAAGGTGCAGAATACTGCAGATACAGCTTCCAAAGCAGCTGGTGTGAGTTAAATTATAATAATTATACAAACACGGTGATTTCCCACTCACAGCAGTGAAGCCAGTGCTGACAATGTGTTCTCCATCGCCTAGCCATAGCACACGGGGTTCTTTCACACCAGAATGACCACTACATTCCTGCCACAAAACAAGGAAAACAACACCAGAAAAAAGGTTCAGCACAAACCGTTCGTAGATATTCAAAAACTAACACCATTGCACATGTCCAATATTATTACAGTAAAACCTGTCAAGGCGACCACTCGAATAAGGCGACCACCTGCTACAGAAGACCACTGGAACCAGGACCAAGGGATGCTATTTCCAGTCAATTGACCCTGGATAAGGAGACCACCTGGTAACAGAGACCACGTTTTGAAGGTCCCCTGAGCGGTCATCTTAGACAGGTTTCACTGTATATAAATATCCACAGGAATTTTGAAAACCTTCAACCATACTTCATTAGTTCAAGTACAACAACACACATACATGTACTTGGTTTCTAGTCTACGTACTCTGAATAGATCATGAACTGTAGCTCGTGTTACATAGCGGGCCATTGCAGAGACTTACAGCAGCAACAGTGGACGTGCGTGGATCCAAAATGCGCAGCTTCTTGTCCTTGCATGCAGAAGCCAGCACTTGCCCATTCTCTCTCCATGAGATGCTGGTGACTGAGTCACCATGACTGCCCAGAGCTGGAGACCCACAAACAGTACATCCTTTGCATTCAGGTGCATAGAAGTGCACACCCTTATACTCGCACAGGAGGGTACAGTTGCATGATTATAAGGGCACGGTATTGTATTGAAGGTATAAACAGTTAAACACAATAGGCTTCACTGAAGAGTACCAAGGCATTTACTTACATGTACGTGCATCCCCTACAACTTCCAAATCCGGGGTCGAAATGCATATTGTTTTGGGTACTAGTACTGTGATCACGTGCCGTCTCCTTGGACGCTACGACTCCCTGATATGTATGCATGCACTGTCCATGCTCCGGCGTTGGTTTTGTTGCATGCTGTGTTGGTGTAGTGCGAGTGCAACACTCTTGGAGTCGGATTTGACTTGCTACCGCTGTAGGTGCATGCAGTATTGTACTCTTCATAAGTGTCTTACCATATTTATCTGCTCCATTCTCCACATCCCAAATCTTCACGACATTGCTGGAGGAAGTGGCAAGGACCTGAAGTGTGCAGACAAAGTAGATCATCGGAACAGACATTTGGCAAAACAAGGTTGATAAAGTCAAACGAAGGACAGTGGGCTGCTGTTAGCTGTTCAGATGCTCAGATCAGGAGTTTTCTGATGGATTTGTTGACTTTGTCAAGTGAGTCAATGCGCAGAGGCTCCTAACCAGCCAGGTCACCAGACGGTCAAAAATACAAACCTAGGTATACACTGGTTTATCGTAGCTAACACTGCCCTCCACCCAAATGCATTCATCAACTATCAATTCGCAGAACAAAAGCCATGCTCGATCCACAATTTAGCCTGCTATTCAATTCTTTCATCATGCAGATTTCCTTTATGGGAGACTATGCGCATATCATGTTCTATGCCATTGAAAAACACCATCAAATGTTCGCAAGTGTATAAATAAGTGGACGTGAGAAAGAAGCATGACAAGATGTAGCAAAGTCATCACTCATATCTGGCAGCCTTTTTGTGAATCCAGTGATATCAAATGGTTAACAGTACACTTACATTATGTGCTGCTGGGTGCCAGCGTAATGATTCCACTTTGCGCTGTGTACACACCACAGGTTAATGGAGAAAACAACAACTCAAGATCCACACAAATTCATACTTAATAGCTCATACACATACACACCCATCTTACAAGCAACTTATGACCAGCATGCATCAGCCGTTCCACAGCAATGTACCATACAGCCGTTCCACAGCAATGTACCATTATACATGTACTGAAGAGAAATTAGCGACAAACTCAGCAATTACGCAATTATCAGTCACACGATCATTCCACAATGCGTTCTTGCCCGACCCATTCCTGCACATCACCACCATTCCACAGCAAGGGTAATACCATTGAGATACATGTACTAGTAATGGATATTGCAGATCCTCCAGACAGCTGTCTCGCTCCAACAGAGCTCATCAGACGAGGCAGTAGATAATGGATGATTCGTGTGAATGAATGATGTTACATAGGGTAACTGGCGCAATTGACACATATATGTAGAAGTGTGGCATGCCCTAGGAAACCAAGGTGTCGTTGGCAATGTAAGCATACTTTGCTGGGACATGACAAGCAGCACTAGAATTGGTGCAATTAACAGACAGTGTGAGGTACTGCAGTTGTCCCTATAGTCCGGTATCATTTGTGCTACGGAAATTCTGCTGGATTAGAGTGGGTGCTGGAATAACAAATCTATTTACTGCTGCAATGTGCATGAAAAGGACATTTTGGTCACTGGAAATTATGCCAGTTTATAGAAGGTGCTGGTTTATGACGTGCTGGATTAAAGAGGGGCGAATGCACTAGTCGCCACAGATACATACAAAAGGTGGACTGCGTTGTCTAGTTTCCATTTGCCTGACCTTGTCACATGACTGTGACCAGTACAACCATCAACCTCTCACCATTTCATCACCATTTCATCTCACAGGGCATTTAGCCATTTACTGATGAAAATGAAGCAAAAAAAGTTTCGTTTCCTGTAGTACAAACATCAGTAAATGCTGTGATCAATATATGATGTCGGCAACACTAGTCAAAATAATTCTAATTCAACAGAAAAAAACATTGTACTTTGACTAACTTGACAATGGTTCATATGCAGCTACTGTAAAAGCCATATATATAACGAAGTGCTAACTCTAACGAGTTAACGAGGAGAAATCTGTCGTTAAAATAGAAATCGTTATACAGAAATCGATACATATACTGTCCTATTGAGCTTTGAGAATGAGTGAAAATCGTTACCTTTCGTACACGTAAACTAGTCAATTTTGGGAAATCGTTATATATGCGCCTCGTTAGAATAATGGCCTTTACAGTAGTTCAGAGCACTGATTAGTCCACTTACTTCAAGTGCAACGGACACCAGTGGCGTTGACAAACTCTCCATCAAGCCCTCCTCTGGAATTCGCCAAAACTTGACCTAGACAACAGGATTTGAAAAATACCAAGCAGAGGTGCCGTTGACTTTGCAAAAGTGCTCAAGCCACGAAGCGGAGCCTGCGACACAAGTTCACAATGTTCAAAGTGTTCCGTCATTGTGAACTTGCGTGGATTTGAAAATATGTAGATACTTGAACATAGATGCACATATCACACTGTCAGGGGGCAGTGGGGTAGTGGGGTAGGAGAAAGAGCGAGTTTGCAAAGTGGGGTACCTACCGTACAGTCGTCAGAACCAGTCGCCATCAAACAATCATCAAATGGCGAGAACTGAAAATCAGATACAAAGCCTGTAAACGGATATAAAGGTAAAGGACATCAGCAATAAATTAAGGAAAAAATTGGAGGCGAATCCAATTACGAAAGAAGTTTCAGCACCAACGCAATCCACACAGTCAAGTAAAGCCAATTTTGTAACCGAACATTTTCGTTCCCTTCATCAGTAATAAGTGAAAAAAAATTCACATTGATCGCATCGGAGCAGCTTCTAAAGCAGTGAGAGCCATGCGGATTAGACCCACTTGGGGAAGGAACCTCTCTTCATCGAAAATTCTCAACTGCGTACTGTCTAAGCACAGTGCATTGTGTTTCATGTCTGTCTCCCACGCCAGGAGTTCATAACCAAGAGTATTCAACTAGGATTACGGGTTGATGTGTGGCACACTGCCTTTATCACAAAAAAACTGCCTGCATCACACCCTGTACTCATGAAGTCAAACCCACAATCTCTCATACCAGCATGATTTTGGGTGTATGAATTTCAGATCCATACAATAGTTGATTTCAAACCACAGGAACAGTGTGGTGTCTTGATTTTCTGTAGTGCATGGACGTAGCTGCATGATGCAATGAAGGCAGCGCGATGCCAAACTGGCCGATAGAAAAGAGAGCACAGTTGCATACTTCTGGTTATGGACCTTTACCCGAACTTAAAATGACGACCGGGCTTATGTTGGAGACAATGCTTATAATAGTTCAACCCCTTAATCGTACCCAGACTGACACTTGTACGGGGGTTCGCGTGGTGCAAGGCTGGTGAATATTCAGCATTTGTTGAGGATTTGCAGATTGTTTGGACTGCTAGACTGCTACTGCCCCCCCCCCCCCCCCCCCCTTTCTCTCATGGTCCAACGGACTTCATAGGAACTACCAAGTAGTCAAATTTGAACTAATATCCAAGTAGCTGCACCCATATTAACACATTAACTGTGGGTCAGAGTGCAGTGCAAAAACCTTCACAGTTCCAAGCAGCACTTGATCCTATACCTCCCCCCCCCCCCCCCCCCCACACACACACACACAAAACACGCATATAAGTGGCATACAATCTTACCACTGTGAGCGTTAAGGAGAGGCATAGAAGCATCCTTCTTGGCATAATCGTCGAGACGAATCACAGCCAAACTACCACCGGCTGAACACCAACAGAAATGAGAAATACCAGAGCAGCAACGCATTTAATATGATCGATGTATTATAAAGAGAGCGACTACTTTTGAAGTACAATTAATTTCAACCCTTTATGTACGGTCATGGGTGTGTACGTGAATCGATCACATATGATCGGTTCATGACCGATCCATAAAACATTCGTAACTCCATCATTTCTTGGTCAAATTCAACAATCAAAGGGTCTATGTGGTAGCGAAAACTCCAAGCTTTCCAATGCAACAATTGCCGAAGAGCTACGATGTCTGAATCCAGAGATATCGCGCGTCGTATTCTTATCTCGGCAAATTCAGATTTTTGATCCATCCCTTCGCCATTTTAGGGGGAAATCCCTTTTCTCTTTGACAGTTTGAGCACATAATAATGACGCAGTTACTGAAGTTTGAATCGCCTCGAAAAGATTTGAGCGTTCTGCAATATAGGAGAGTGGAATGGCGTTGATGGGGGAATTTGCTCGCATATCGGGATTGAAGACGACTTTGCTGTGTTCCTGCGCTTGATTTGTGGCAGCTAGTTGATAGAGCCTTGTATCCTGGCGTTGCTCTCGCCAGGAGCTTTCCAAAGAACCAAAGATTGTGGAAATGGAGTGAAGGAGGCCAAAGTTATAGCCTGTTGAAGGTGAAAATTGTGCTGAAAATTCAAATTCTGCTTCATTCTGTGCTGGTTCATAAAGGGTTAAAACATTTCCATGGAGATAATTGTAACGTGTACCAGAGTGTTAAGGCCTAGTCAGACTGCGGCCAATTTTCGGTGCATGACAAAAAAGAAAATCGTTCAGGATTAGAATCGCGATCACACTACACACGTGGGGAAAATGAAAATTCAAAATTTATTTCGAGCGTCAAGTGGAAATCTCCACGAACAACGTCAAATTCCTTCACCTCGGTAATCGCCAACACCTTCAGTGCTTTCCTTGCAACGATCCTTACGAGTTTTGTAACTAGTGTTGTTGTCCGTGGCCAATTAGCTCCTCGATACCGAGACGAAAAAATCAGTGAATATCAGCGTCAATGGCGTATCATCGTCAAACTCCTGCTTGGAGCGGAAAAGCGTGGTCCGTTCTTGCATTTTTTGGAGCGTCAACCCTTGATTTCGCCGCTCTGGCGTCAAGTTTCTATGGATATTCGGATTATAATCACAGGATTATTTCGTTGTTGCCGCAGTCTGACCAGGTCCTAATGCGCAACCCCTGTTTCGGCAATTCAAGATATATCTGGAGTATAATGCGCAGCCTTGATTTGAAAAAATTATTGACTATAAAGAGAGTATTTAATATAGCACAACCATTGACAAAAATAATCACAAAATTACTAATGACATTATGTACTTCGAAATACACATTGGGATTCATAACCATCATGCATTTTCTGTGTAGCTGGCAGTAGACACTACAAATGCATGCCCATGGCTTGTACCTGGTCAGAGATAGCACACTTTGCTACAGTTTGATGCATTGCACGACTTTTCGATGTGCATGCATTCTCATATTCGGAGCATATTGCCCACATGCGACTTAGGGCCTGAAGTAGTGCATCTAAAGCACTATACTCCAGCAAATACGGTATACAGTCAGACCTCGCTTATCCGGTCCTCGTTTATCCGGATCCCTCGCCATCCGGAAGAAAATAGTTGGTTACAAATGAACAGCATATGCCATGCTTACATACAGTATGTGTGTTCGATTATCCAGTTCCCTCGCCTATCCGGATATTTTTGTGGAAAACGGATGTGTGCGGTTATGCGAGGTCTGACTGTACATACTCAATAAACAATGCAATTTGCGCTAATAACTTTGCAAGAATTCCTTTGTAGTGTACTCCTTGGAATGTGAATAAAGAAGTCTCGAAGTTTTGTTTCCGGAAAAGGTACAAGTGACCATCTTACATCCAGTGTTAGCATTGCATGCCAGGAAGTTGGCACTGGCGGCAACATGGTCTGCTGTGGAGTTGAGATTAGGAATAGACAGGCCAGTGTAGCTGTGCTGAATACACAAGATAGAGCGTGCATACACACGCGCGCACACACACACACACACACACGCGCGCGCACACACACCCGCGCACGCGGGCAATTGAATAATCAGCACCACCATACAGAAACCATGAAAATAGACCACAGGGGAGCTCACCAAAATTAATAGGCAAAACCAAAAAGATTGCTTGTTTCGGGTTAGCAGTACATACGCGAGTGAATGGTTTCGCTAGCTACATACACCAGTAGGCTTACAAGTGCATGCATGCACCTATTGTACACATACGCGGACATAAAAAAATCTCAGAATTTGGGGTAAATGACCCCGTCGGCCAACCCGAAACAAGGTAATTTTTCGGCCTTACAGGAACTTCACCAATTAAAGCAAGTTGTAGCTGCTTGAAAGAGTACTCACTAGATACCATGATGCGACGTTTAACGGTTGCTTGCACATCACTAGTATACCCTAAGCTATTCCCACAGAATAACGCTGACAATTTACTCAAATTATGCAACGGCTATGCGATAATAACGCGGGCATAAGGCAAGGGGTGTCTGTCTAATACCACTTTTAAGTGTACAGTAAAACCTGGTTTAAGCGACCATCCCGCGGTGCAAGCAAAAGCGGTCGTTAAAGCCAGGTAATCTTTGGAACCAGGTCCCATACATTTGTGGCATATCGGATTGCGTACATACATGTGCATGATTGTACTTCCATGTACTAGTACTTGTATTGACAGGTGGGGAGCATAGAATACTTTCGTGCAGGTAAAGCACACCTCACTGGAGTGCATGCAGCGCATCCTGCATTGTCACTTCTGTTGACTACATGCACTTGCTTCAGAGTGCACTTCAACCGTGGTGCAGTCAACCCTGTCAGCCAAGATGGCACTTCTGGTTAGTTTTGGTCATTGTGTGCAGGTCCAATATGGCACTTGGTACACTAAAAGTGGGTCGCTGATCGCGCAAGGCAGGTGGTGTGGTCGCTGTATCCGGTGCAGTTTCTATGTAGAACTGTCCATGCCTGGAAAAACGGTCGTTAAAAGCACGTGGTCGCTAAAACCATAGGTCGCTTACACCAGGTTTTACTGTACATCCTCATAGACAAACACATCTTTGTTCTACATACTTTATGGAAATGCACAACATTTCTGTCTCATGCATTTTCCTGACATGTACTGTTTCTTCTACATTCTCATGGATTTTGCGGGTTTTACGCAAATTGGGTCGACTCAAAAACGAACGTAGAAGAAAACCAATTACAGCTCCCTATATGTCAGGTACCAACAAGTCATTACTGGGGTCTTGATGAGGTTTTATGAGTGTTAGATAGAACAACCATGAAGCAATCCAATCACCGCATGGCGTCGGCCCCACGCAATCTGTTGTTCTTCAAAAAAATAAAAAATAAATCCGCCAGACATTTCTACCATCCCCCCCCCCCCCGGGCCCCCTCGCCTTTTTACTTTTTGCTTAGCCACTATCTGGATTTTTTCCAAATTTTACAGAAAGCCCCTCATGAAGATAAATATGCATTCCAGCAAGAGTACATGAACAGACTGTACAACTCCTGAACAAGCCCACGTTTAAGTTTCTTGTTTAGGTCATAGTGACTCACCAATGCTGCATCTCACACCATCTACAAGGCATTTCACAGCATCACCAAGGAAATTTCTATTTCGCACTGTGGCTTGTCGTGCAAAAGGTGAAAGAGGCATGCAAATTCCCAGTTACAGTAGGTATCGGTTATAGAGTGGGTGTTTGAAAAACGACTTTCTATTCTTATTTCCGATATTTCTTACACACGATAAATCAAGTGTGGCATATCATATGCATGTGCGCAGAGGCAGGTAGCTCATCGTACATGCAAGGTAGTGCTACTGTGCATGCGCCTGGTTATAGGTAAAGTCCCATAGGCTTACTTTTGGCCATGCAACACGAGTTACATGACCACAACAGTTGAACCTGCAGCACTACGATGCAACGCGAGTCAGATCAGAACTGGACAGATGTTATTACTACAGGCGATACACTTTGTACTAATCTGGCATGTTTCGCTACACAACGCCCATTCTTAGGACCGATATATTCTACTGTATGATATAATTGCTTGTAAGAATAAATGTGCACGTGAAACCCATGTTATGATTATGAAAAAATGGGAGTTCATTCTTGTAGGCAGTATATTTTTTTACACAACCACACTATAACCGATACGCACTGTACAAGTATCACCTCTCGTATGCAACTGTGATTTTTTTTCTATGGGCCAGCTGTGCAGCACACAGCTTTCAATACATCTTCCGGCTACAGCTGCGCATTGCAGAAAATCAAAACACCATACTTTCCCTGAGGTTTGAATCCAACTTCTGCACCAAACTGAAATTCATGAACCCAACATTTAGAGATCGCTTTGGTACTTGAACGGATCAAGCAAAACGGGCATGCTGGTACGAGAGATTATGGGTTTGAGTGCATGAATACAGGGTGCGAAGCAGGCAAGCTACATAAATGAAGGCAAGGTGCCACACATTGACCCATAATCACAGTTGCATACTCTTGGTTACGGACGCTTGGTAACACACTACTGTATAAGTATTTAAAAGTACAAAGTTTCGTTTGGAATTAACTTTCGCTATATTCATTAGGGGGCACGAAATAACTAAAGTTTTTTCTGAACGTTCGGGGTGACAGACCTCGACCAAAAACGAAATTTAGTACGTAACGAACCTGCTGGTGGAGTGATCTAACGAAAGATTTCGTAAATGAAAATTTGTATATACAGTAGCAAGAGTAAACAACCCCCAAGACTGGCAAGAGTGTGCAACTCACACATATCCTGCTGTTCTGGCAGGATTTCAAGTGGACCTCATTCTTATGATGCAATGCTCCTCGCATGAGTGATTTACGATGTTTGTACAGGGTAACAAGTACTAACAACGCATCGCACGTGCTTCTTTGAACTAATTTGTACAGAAGTTGATTGTTCCAACTAGGAACACACGCTTCTTGCCGAACTTGACACTTGACTGACTCACGACTGCCATCCGCACACGAGGAGCACGTCGCACCTTCCACTCGGCAAACCTGCAAGAAAGCACCACTCCCTGCTCAATACACAGTGTTTCGGGGAATTCACCCTCATCAGTTGAGCTTGAGTAGGCTGAGGAAGATTGTGCCTGAAAAGCACCACTTATATACTGCTCTCCAGGCCAAACCATCACCAGGGATACAAACTTACAGACCCTTAGTTTCCAGCGCGACAAACACCTCGTGAAGCTCCAGGTAGCAGCGTGAGTCAGAGTCGCTCATGGAGTTGTGCTAAACAGACGTTGAGAGCCAGTATAGCTATTCGCAACGCTGTCACCTCCAACAACTAGTCGCACGTCCGCGTGAGGGACAACAATACGTACGGGGGTTCCTAGTTGGAACAATCAACTTCATGACTATTACCGCCGAAGTCGCAACTTCTAAGTTCGTTAATTTGTACAGGTTAATTAAAATGGGGGATTTGTCAACCATAAGCTCTGGATACGTCTAATTATACCGTAAAGTACCGCGAGAGCGCCCCGTCTGGCGAGAGCGCCCCAACTTGATTTTACAGCCAGGGAAAGGAAAATTGTATGGAAGAGTGCAAAGAAGTTTGTACGGTGTGAGAACCTTAGTGTACTAAGGTCACACTTAGCAGGTTTTTGTGTGGAGCTCGTGTCCGCTCAAAGGTAAATTGAGTACGGATTGACTGCACAATGTGCAATGTGTGTACAAGGTTCGTGTCGTATGACCTACAGACAGGACACCGCATCCACAATACAATCACGAAAGGACGAGATGGTGGGTCGCTCTCGCGGTACTTTAGGGTACACGTACAATGCGCATTGCATAATAAAAATGACGTTAACTTGATCCTGTCGCGACAGAACCCATAGCCATAGGCATACAGTAAGATCGGGCGCCGAAGAACACCTCGCCGAAGAACACCCAGGCTGGAAAACCGGCAAAATTTAAGAACAGTCCAGGCTAGAATTATCAGATTTAAGAACACTTTTAAAATTTGGAATTTCCACATGAGTGCAGTATTTAACTGATCGGCTTTGAGCTCGCCACAACACCTGTACATAATAATAATAATAATAATAATAATAATAATCAATATCTAATTCTGTGGTTGGTTTTCCAACTCATTGGGTTGTAGTTTCCATCATGAGTTTGATTCCATCGTGAGTTTTGATTCTATTTGCTATTTTTCGTTCCATTTTTGAGCTCATATTTTATTTTCCTGATTTCTTCTCCAGTGTATGTTGTATTGCATTTTAATACATTGTGTTAATTTTTGCCCGTAAAAGAGGCTTGCACTTATAAAAAAATAATAATAATAATAATAATATTAACTGGTTTGAGGGAAAGAGACAAACGGGAAGAGTCTGAAGAAAAAATTGACTGTCACCACCAGGACTCGAATAATAATAATAATAATAATAATAATTCAAAGGATCAGTCGGGGAAGTGAACTGCCTGAAAAGAGAAAAAACGCCAGACCCACCAGGCTTTTCAGGCAGTTCACTTCCCCGACTGATCCTTTGAATTTGAAGTTCTCCCAATCCTTTCCAAATAATAATAATAATAATAATAATAATAATAATAGTAATAGCACATGTGCTTACACGAAGTTGCGAATTTACACGTAGATCTACATTGTACATGTATGGGAGGTGAGTACATGTCATGTACACGTGTAAACAGTAACTGCTACATGTACAGTCATTCCCATTTACGACACCCACTAGTTTAGAAGTACTACATTGCCCTACATGTACATGTACATGTACATGACAAACGTCATGACGTCACTCGACTCGCCGCGCGCGTGTGAATAAGGAACGGTCTGGCTAGAATCAAAAATTTAAGAACTTTCCTAGGCTGCGCTCGAGCCCCTGCGTTCTTTGGCGCCCGATCTTATTGTAGTGGAGTTGCACACTCTTGGGGGTTACAGTATGGGTTGTACTCTTGATAGTACTAGTGATAAATGTACTGTACTACTGAAGTAAAGTGATTGGGCCTGAAGTTCTGAACCTACGGTATGATGATGAGATATCCCATGATTCATGATGACCTAATTATGTGCTCTCCACAGTTCCAACTTCCAACACATCTTCAACAACAATACAAACTACATGTACCGGTACTACTCTGGTACTCTACAAGGGCTCCGGAATAGAGTCATAATAAATACCAAGAGTACATACTCTTGATAATACATGTACCGGTTCATGTACATGCACAATCAAATTCTCTACGTTCCATAAACAAATCGTATGGATCTAGTTACCTCCTTTTTAGCAGCTTTAGCCAATGTGTTGCGGAATTTGGAAGACTTGAATTTACTCATTGTCACTTCAGAGCGTCAGCACTCCACGATTTACCAGCTGCAGGTAGCTAGGTGAGATAGCTGTAAGTTTTTCCTAATCTGGATGAGTTGACGCACTCACAGAAACTCTTCCCTACGACCATCAAAACAACAAGGATGGGAAAGATCGACGTCTCTCTCGAAAACAGAGAACACGGACGCATTCAACGCACACAAACAGTCAAAGACACCAGGTCAAAACAAAGTTGACTTCCGAGGGCCTGACCTGTAAGGCTGTAGCTTGGTGTATCACTCAGACACTCACTGTACTGTCATGTGACAGTCGCGTTGCCAGGCTAGGCCGGCTAGCTGTACACATAAAACTGTAAAAGCTGTAGATCTACGATTTTCCAAAGCCGTTGTAGATCTACGAACAGCCTACAAAACTATAGCTAGCCCCCCATACAGTCATCATGGTCATAACCGTAGACCGTAGTCTATAGACTATATTAAAGGGGCACTCCGGCTTCATTTTCGACGCCGAGTTTTCGATGCCAAGACGAAGGTAGGTGAAAGAGAAGACCCCTCGAACAAGAACGAGTCTCCAGAAGCGATCGAGTCGAGCAGGAAGACGACTTTTTGAATTTCGCCGAGCGAGCGCTGATGACGTAATGAGGGATTAGCTTGCCAGTGGAAATGCATCTGCGCACATACATTTCACATACTTTTTGGCCAATTTTCAATCGAAGAGGAGGTTGTTTTCTATGTTCTCTCAACGTCGTGAGCGATCCCGTCTTCTATACCCTTCCAGGTACCCTGAAGGTCCTCCAGAGGAGAATTTATCTCCAGCGAAGCGTTGTTGATCCGCTAAATCCGTCTCGAGACATATTCACCCAGTGCAGTGCTGATAAATGTAGAATGTTGAATCTGTGATAATTGTTGACGATGGAGAGAGAGGCTGATAGCCGCTGTCGCAGGGAGAGTGAAGCTGCTGGAAGTAACAACGGGGAGCCCGTTTGTATCACCTGAACAACCAGACTTCAAAGCAGCTTGACGGTTGTTCAGGTGATACAAACGGGCTCCCCGTTGTTACTTCCAGCAGCTTCACTCTCCCTGCGACAGCGGCTATCAGCCTCTCTCTCCATCGTCAACAATTATCACAGATTCAACATTCTACATTTATCAGCACTGCACTGGGTGAATATGTCTCGAGACGGATTTAGCGGATCAACAACGCTTCGCTGGAGATAAATTCTCCTCTGGAGGACCTTCAGGGTACCTGGAAGGGTATAGAAGACGGGATCGCTCACGACGTTGAGAGAACATAGAAAACAACCTCCTCTTCGATTGAAAATTGGCCAAAAAGTATGTGAAATGTATGTGCGCAGATGCATTTCCACTGGCAAGCTAATCCCTCATTACGTCATCAGCGCTCGCTCGGCGAAATTCAAAAAGTCGTCTTCCTGCTCGACTCGATCGCTTCTGGAGACTCGTTCTTGTTCGAGGGGTCTTCTCTTTCACCTACCTTCGTCTTGCGTACGGCAAGGGAAACTTGCGATTTCCTGATCCCGTTTCCATGGCGACTACAGGTGATGACGCACATTCTGCTTAGCTCCGTGAGAGAGAAGGTCGATCAGTGAAGAATTGTGTCATTTTCAGTTGTCTTCCGTTGTATTCACGAAGTGGAAGAAGTACTGTGTTCAAGGCTGTTAGTGCCGTGAACTGTTTATCAGTAGTCCTCTCCGTTGTGTACTGGGACGTGACACCGACAGAGGAAAGCTGGAGTGCGGAGACGTTAGCTGGCAAGCGAAAATCGTGACAAACCAAGTGCTGAAATCTTGGTTGGGACAAATCAAACGTTCAGCATTTACCTCAACCAAGGACCATGCCGTTTGCTCTTTCCACTTCCTGAAGGTGGATGCGCTGCCTGCTGGAGACTCTCCTATCTCTCGTAACATCTTCTGAAGCCAGGTGAGACGACGAGTAGCGGAGATTAGCGAACGAAATAATGTCGTATGTTTTGAAATTTTTGCTGAACATATCTCAGGAGAGATGGCATGTATGAACTTAGTCCATGTGAACTCAATCAGCCCATGAACAAATGCTTTCCTTGCAGACGTGCATGTGTCTATCCAATCTACACGTAGAGATCATTCCATGCCCTCGGTGAATGGCCTATTTATATATTATTTGTCCATACACATCATCTGCATGTTGTCTCTATGGGGAAGGGTATTGTTCATTTCAAATGAAGAAGTTCGGGCAATAGATGCTTTCCTCTGGTACAATTCTGTTGACCTGATGTTCTTTCTAGCTTCATGGGTAGCTTACATGAGGTACCATCACCATCATGTTTACATGAGGGTCAAACACTGCACCGTTCTTTGTTGTGACATGACGTAAGTTATTGTAAGTGCTCGCAGACCCCATACGTTCCAGCAACACCTAGCATGGTTTTCCGTGAACGTTGTGGGTGAACAAATTCTGTCCAACATATTTATACAGACATGCCAGCACACAAAATGCACCATACACACACTTGCCCTGTCGAGTCACTGCCACGTGGGCCCGGAGGGGCAGTGGAGAGAGAATGGGAGAACGCCGCCCCATGGCGCCCGGGACACAAAAACAAGAGTTTGTCTACGTAGGGAGCAACACACATACATAAACATACACCACACACACACACACACACACAAAATGAGAGTTCGGGTCATCTGCCACGAGACTGACGTACGGCCGGGGAGAGCTTCAGCAGCGGTGTCTATTCCTGCCCTGGACCGAACGGAAGCAGCGGTCGCAGGACACACAGTATTCACCACAACACGGCTCCACTGTCGTTGGGGGCTGAGCCACACACTTGTGACGAGCAAGAACGCCACAGCTAAGAAAGCAACGGCCACAGCGATCACACTGGCATGCTCCACGCTGCTCCTGCACACACTCTCTCTCTCTCTCTCTCTCTCTCTCTCTCTCTCTCTCTCTCTCTCTCTCTCACACACACACACACACACACACACACACACACACACACACACACACACACACACACACACACACACGTGCGCACATACTGCAAGAAATAAAGAGAGCATGAGTGTCAGATTCTTGCATAGGAAGTGTTTATCAGCACACACTTATACATGCACATGCAGGCACTCAACGACCAACTATGCACCATGCCGTATGTTCGTCAAACATAAGATTGCAATACCAAAGAACAACAAACAAGATCACTTACTTCGTTCTCCTCCAAGTGTGTCCTCCCCAGCCAGGCCATCTCCTGCATTTCCCTAGGCGGAATGTAGCCTACGAAATGGTTTCTCTAGACTTGGAGAAGATGCTTGGTATTCGCCATCTCTCCTGAGAAATGTTCAGCAAAAATTTCAAAACATACGACATTATTTCGTTCGCTAATCTCCGCTACTCGTCGTCTCACCTGGCTTCAGAAGATGTTACGAGAGATAGGAGAGTCTCCAGCAGGCAGCGCATCCACCTTCAGGAAGTGGAAAGAGCAAACGGCATGGTCCTTGGTTGAGGTAAATGCTGAACGTTTGATTTGTCCCAACCAAGATTTCAGCATTTGGTTCGTCACGATTTTCGCTTGCCAGCTAACGTCTCCGCACTCCAGCTTTCCTCTGTCGGTGTCACGTCCCAGTACACAACGGAGAGGACTACTAATAAACAGTTCACGGCACTAACAGCCTTGAACACAGTACTTCTTTCACTTCGTGAATACAACAAGACAACTGAAAATGACCCCATTCTTCACTGATCGACCTTCTCTCTCACGGAGCTAAGCAGAATGTGCGTCATCACCTGTAGTCGCCATGGAAACGGGATCAGGAAATCGGCGATATGGCAAGTTTCCCTTGCCGTACGCAAGCGAGAGATAATACCATCGGAACCGACATCCAATTGTCTTTCATCTGAGCCCTACTTGAAAAATCGATGCACTTCCCCTTTAATAGACAGTAGCGGTAGAGATCTACTCTTGATACAGTACAGTACAGTCATGTTGTCGTTATTTCGTCCAACTCCAAAGAATCTGTGATGCTGCAGGCCTGAAGTTTTTCTACACCGGGTAGACTACAATGTCATCCGGTATGTAGCCTGCTGTAGGGTAGAGTCTAGTACTGTACTACCAATAGTATAATAACCCCCCGGCCCCAGGGGGGGGGGGGGGGGGGTTATTATACTATTGGTACTACACTGCACTATAATTATAATTTATAGTATAGTAATAGCAAGAGTACATTACTCTTGGTAATAGTATACTTCAGAACTAAATATTGCGACAGAGATATTTTCAATTCATTGCATTCCCAACTCATCACAACCACGCGCTCTTCAGCCGAACCATACAGACACCAGCAAGGACACTTCCGTTGAGAGATAAGCCCCACAGTATACGGTGTAGAAAAAACTTCACAAAAGTACCAAGCCGATGATCGTCCTTTTTTCATGCATTATTATTGCTTGATCACAGAGGCGCGAGTGTGTTTGGTTGGTAGATCTACGATCGAGAACAGCATCGAACAGCTGGTGGCAGCCTGGTGCACATGGAGCAGCTTCATGCTAATCAAACGGTACATGAGCCAGAGCACATTTTTGCGAAAAGTGTGCCAAACTTTGCATTCTTCCAAAAAAATGTGTACGAGTTCGGGACCAAAATCGATGTTCCTGCCAGGTTTCCCTATGAAAAGTGAAACTGCTCGGTCTCCATACATACAATCAGGGAGTAGTACAATACCGTATTGTACTACTCCCTGCATACAATCATGTACATGTATGTATCTATTATTGCACGATTAAAGAGGTCAATATAATTATGAAATATAGAACGAGTAAAAGACCGAGGTCCCCCGAGGTCTTTTACGAGGTCTATATTTCATATATTGACCGATTATGAGGGCAATAATAGATTTATCACGACATAGCATACCTAAAACTGTTTTTGCTTTGCTATAGGAAGAAAGGAATACTATTGTAATAGTATAATAGTATGTACATATGCCGTTTACATTGGACATTACTTCTGTGTAAACCAAAGTTTTCAGTTGTCTCTTGTAGTATGTTCCCCAAGTCCTTTGACTGAGAATCTGACAGTTTGGGTTCGAATCCCAGCATTTGGCTTCAGATTTTTCTTCTTTCAGTTCTGATTTTTTTCTAAGTTGAGGAAAAAGTTCTAAGTCCTCAGGCTAAGTGGTCAATAATAAGTGGTCAATATAAGCGGTCAATATATGCTGATATTTGACCGCTTAGAGATCACAAGTTTCTGTGGGGGTCAATAATAAGAGAGTGATAAACACCGTTACGTACATTGTACGTACAGACAGGACCTCCGAAAATAATAATAAAATCCTGGGCGGCCCCCAAATTTGGGGCAGGGAGGAACGATCATCAAGAATCTTCTTTGGCTTGGCCTATCAAGAGTACAAAACCCGTCTTGCCAATATTAGTTCCTTACATCGGACACGTGATCGTTGCCCAGGCCATGACCAATAGGCGACCTCAAGTTCGCGCTTCCAATTCCTAGGACCAAGACCATTCCACTCGGCACCCCCGAAGACTACAACTTGTGAAAAATTGATTTTAGGCTATACCGTAAAAACCCGCCAGAGCACTCCTACCTCCGTGACCATTCGAGTAGATCCATTTGGGGAGGGGCGGATGGGCGAGTCCTACTTGCCGTATTCAGTACTACATGAAAAAGTACTCACCTCACGAAAACTGTGCGTGCGTCTCGTACACCGACCAAAAGTCAAGAGCTGGGAGTAGTACAGGCCCATCAAAACCCAGGTTTTGTGCCATCCCTGGTACATGGTGGGAACTGTTGCGTACATTTCCAACCGGGTTGAGGACGCGTCTGCCGTACAGTACGGCCTCACACAGTTCACAGTCATACGAGGATATTATCTTTACAATCACTTCAATGGTTTAGTGTCATTCGGAAGAGAGGAAGTGATACATTTTAAATTTGTATCACTCCCACTCTTCAAGTGATACACTTCAGGGAGTCGTCAAATTTAACGACTCCCTGATACACCGTATACACACACCATCATTTCCATAAACACACACACGCGCGCATGCGTAGGCATCAAACTAATTTCCCACACTCGTACCGCTCCCACATACACTGCCACGGGTGGTGACTGACAACCATTTCTGTGCATGCCACATTCAAGGTGCAAGGAGTAAGTATCAAGTTCCACATAGTTCGAAATTGGAGCCCAGAAGATCGAGGCTCAAATCAAAAAGAGTCTACCTGTAATTCATAGCATCAACACAACCACACCGATGCTACTCATTTGGCGTGGAAATAATTTTTGATAGTATTAGGTTTCTTCTTGGGTTGCTGGACCTTGGGACGGATCTAAACATAGTGTGTATAGCAGCACAGACAGAACACAAGGAAATGTATGTCCTGTCTTATTGTGGCAATCCTATCCTACTTCACTTATCAAACTCTCACCCAGTCCGGCTATGATGATCATGATTATCCAGCAATGACTACACTTTCATACACAAATGAAACTACATAATACATGCATGTCTTAGTCAGACATGCTGGACTTAGATTTGTACGAGATTCATAAACACTGCATGTGTAGCTTATTTGGAAGCTTGACTTATGGCACTTGACAAAATCAATCAATATTGGGCAAAAGAATTTACTTGTACTCACAGGGGTAGAAAGCCGTAGCGCAAGCCTGCGGTCAGCTTCAATTTGAGCCTCAATCTGTACAAATAATGCAATAACAGCATATCCAATAACAGTAAACACAAAGGAGATGGTTCCTGCTGTCCTAAAAAAATGCTAAAATACATTAACCCGGTGTGTACACCATACTACCACTCAACCACACCATACCACATTGTGCTGTTTCTGACCTACTCCACTCGTACATTATTACCACTGCCACTACCACCGTCACTAAGATAATATGCTACACTAAGCTTGAGAACGTCTGAACGCACACATCACAAGTGATTCAGCGATTTCACAATGACATGCAGTTGAAATAAATAGTTGACAGTTCGTGTGTTTTAGGACTGTTTTGATAATTAATAATTTCTTTGTTGCCTATTCTGCTGTTACATGCGTATTAACACCTCATTGACCCCGCTCGTTCCTCATTCTTCATTCCATTTGGCCTAAGCGAACACTAGCCAAGCTTGCTTGACGATGTCAATGCGAAAAGGCTGATAATAATAATAATAATGATGCAGTTGAAACAGCTCAAGGTCTTGGCTTTTTGGCTGCACAGCTCCTTGCTGCAATGCAGTCGCAGTGTCACCACAGGCATCCCACAAATGATCAAGTTGGGATCTAATTATCCATCCCTGGTCTTCTTGTCTGATTAAAAACTTACTGCATGTAGCAGCGGTGGCAACGACCCAGCAGAAGCCGAACATGCAGTACTGGTGGACGCAGAATGTGCTCCAATGCCAGCTGACTCCGCTTCAGGCAGACCCTGGAAAAAGAATACAATTCCAGACTTTTCCATTGACGGCCATGAAGAGCAACCCATGAATACAGTTCTAAAACTCTGATCAGATGTACCCTAAGTGTAATAATACATGGAAAAATAATCGCACATTTTGCACAATGGAATACTGTTTGTGAATAATTCAGACAAAGTTTGTTCTGTTTCTGCCTTGCAGGAGCTGGAGCTTGAATTTTCATCCACTTCAATATATTCTAGTTGGTTTTGTTTGAAGACATTAGTACTGAAGTGGGTTATCTAGGATATTGAGGTTGATGTCCATCCTGCTCAGTTGCGTGGCCAGCATTATTACGGAGCGTCCACATGATGCTTTGTTGTGGCGGTCAAAGTACATGCACTTGGCCATTGCTAACTAAAGTAGTGTATTGACGTCCATGCGGAGCACATGTCCCCCTTCAACCTGCTGTTGCTTTCAACCTGGGTCAAGCACAATGCATCATGTAAATGCTCCAGTCAATTTGTGTACACGTACATGGCAGACTGTTGTCAAACACTGCAGGTAAAGATCTCCTTTCTCCGCCAATTTGCCCTCGTCTACAGAAACCAATGTCTAAATGAAGACCTCACGAGTCAGTTGCAGAAGTGAATAAGATTCAGCAAAGCAGAGCTGTGCCCTCCTTTAATGAGCAACTTCCTTGCTGCAGTCGCACTAAGTGAGAAGTGAGTGAGTGAGAAAGTGCCTACAGCCAAATAGGTTGATGACAACAGAAACGAACCCACACGCTCACGCTCACGCACGTGTGCACACACACGCACGCGTGCACACACGCACGCACGCACGCACGCACGCACACACACACACACACACACACACACACACACACACACACACACATGGAACTCACTGGTAGCAGTGTACTTGAGCTAGTTGAGATAGCTGAGATGCTAGTTGCCGAAGAAGCGGAACGCGTATCCATTTCAGTTGAAGGTGGGGACCATACCTCCGGTGGACTCTAAGAGATTAAAAAAAATTTAAAAATTAAAAAGATTCCATCAATAGTCAATGCGGAAACGATGCTTTTTATAGCACTTGTACATTATTACCCTTGCCACTACCACCGTCACTAAGATAATATGCTACACTAAGCTTGAGAACGTCTGAACGCACACATCACAAGTGATTCAGCGATTTCACAATGACTTGCAGTTGAAATAAATAGTTGACAGTTCGTGTGTTTTAGGACTGTTTTGATAATTAATAATTTCTTTGTTGCCTATTCTGCTGTTACATGCGTATTAGCACCTCATTGACCCCGCTCGTTCCTCATTCTTCATTCCATTTGGCCTAAGCGAACACTAGCCAAGCTTGCTTGACGATGTCAATGTGAAAAGGCTGATAATAATAATAATAATAATAATAATGATGCAGTTGAAACAGCTCAAGGTCTTGGCTTTTTGGCTGCACAGCTCCTTGCTGCAATGCAGTCGCAGTGTCACCACATGCATCCCACAAATAATCAAGTTGGGATCTAATTATCCATCCCTGGTCTTCTTGTCTGATTAAAAACTTACTGCATGTAGCAGCGGTGGCAACGACCCAGCAGAAGCCGAACATGCAGTACTGGTGGACGCAGAATGTGCTCCAATGCCAGCTGACTCCGCTTCAGGCAGACCCTGGAAAAAGAATACAATTCCAGACTTTTCCATTGACGGCCATGAAGAGCAACCCATGAATACAGTTCTAAAACTCTGATCAGATGTACCCTAAGTGTAATAATACATGGAAAAATAATCGCACATTTTGCACAATGGAATACTGTTTGTGAATAATTCAGACAAAGTTTGTTCTGTTTCTGCCTTGCAGGAGCTGGTGCTTGAATTTTCATCCACTTCAATATATTCTAGTTGGTTTTGTTTGAAGACATTAGTACTGAAGTGGGTTATCTAGGATATTGAGGTTGATGTCCATCCTGCTCAGTTGCGTGGCCAGCGTTATTACGGAGCGTCCACATGATGCTTTGTTGTGGCGGTCAAAGTACATGCACTTGGCCATTGCTAACTAAAGTAGTGTATTGACGTCCATGCGGAGCACATGTCCCCCTTCAACCTGCTGTTGCTTTCAACCTGGGTCAAGCACAATGCATCATGTAAATGCTCCAGTCAATTTGTGTACACGTACATGGCAGACTGTTGTCAAACACTGCAGGTAAAGATCTCCTTTCTCCGCCAATTTGCCCTCGTCTACAGAAACCAATATCTAAATGAAGACCTCACGAGTCAGTTGCAGAAGTGAGTAAGACTCAGCAAAGCAGAGCTGTGCCCTCCTTTAATGAGCAACTTCCTTGCTGCAGTCGCACTAAGTGAGAAGTGAGTGAGTGAGAAAGTGCCTACAGCCAAATAGGTTGATGACAACAGAAAAGAAACACACGCATGCATGCTCATGCTCACGCACGCACGCGTGCACACACACACACACACACACACACACACACACACACACACACACACACACACACACACATGGAACTCACTGGTAGCAGTGTACTTGAGCTAGTTGAGATAGCTGAGATGCTAGTTGCCGAAGAAGCGGAACGTGTATCCATTTCAGTTGAAGGTGGGGACCATACCTCGGGTGGACTCTAGAGATAAAAATTAAAAAAAAAATTAAAAAG
Organism: Sycon ciliatum; assembly: GCF_964019385.1. NCBI lineage: Eukaryota > Metazoa > Porifera > Calcarea > Leucosolenida > Sycettidae > Sycon > Sycon ciliatum. Next base: position 27,598,651 of record NC_088643.1, read on the forward strand.
ATTCCATCAATAGTCGATGCGGAAACGATGCTTTTTATAGCACTAATGCATCGGTGTTCATTCTATACATACACAGTCTAGGACTGCAACGGGTAGGGGTTTGGCTGGGTAACGGGATCGGGTATTTCTATCCGGGTAACACGAGTACCCTATCGGCAAGAGTAGATAAATAAGAGTGTGCAACTCGCAGATGGGTAGGCCCACGGCGGAATTTTTTGTTGATGTAATCTTTTCGACGACGCACGCGCTGCGAGTCTTTCGGAAAGTTTTCCCTCGTGCTCTTGGCCGGCTTTACACTACAAGGTCGGTGCCCAGCACGTGCGCTCACACTGCTCTGCGGCAAAATGTGCGTTCTTCTGAAAAAAGGTGACGTCAACAAAAATTGCCGTGGGCGGGGGTATCTGCAGATTATGCAGGAGAGATCCGGAGTTGCACACTCTTGTTTATCTACTCTTGCTATCGGGTATTTTTTGACATAGTTTGTACAGTGAGCGTGCACTTGCGCTACATAGAAAGTGCACAGTAAGCAGGTAGCCATGCTTGTTACATGCACCGTTGCGAAAACACCGTACTCCAACTACCCGATCGGGTTCTCAGGAGCAAACTGCTACCCTACTACTCGATGACACCACTAATACACCACTAATACACACCTAATACACCACTAATACACACCTAATACACCACTAATACACACCTAATACACCACTAATACACACCTAATACACCACTAATACACACCTAATACACCACTAATGCACACCTAATACACCACTAATACACCACTAATACACCACTAATACACCACTAATACACACATCATCATCATCATCAGAGAAGTTCATGGGATTTATGAATGTTGCTTTTCTTGTGATGGTCCACAGTTAGATTACATAACATAGGGGTAACAAACAAAGAAGAACAACGTATTCTAAATAAGAAGGGCAGAATGCTACGAGTTAAGCCTAACTGCCCACCAAAGCCACCAGATCAGGCACCAAGTGTGACAGTAAGCACAAAACTGACAGGGAGTACTGAGACATTCAAAGGCCTAGCACCTAGCTCCAACACATCTACGAGGCGCAAGCCAACAACCTTCCCCAACTTGGAAGGCTCAGGTTAGAAAAGGTCCAATGAGGGGAAGGAAAGCGCAAAGAAGACGCACACGAGCTACGTCCCACGGTAACAAAGAATGCAGAAAGCTACTGGATGATGATAAAACTAGTAAGACAATTGGACACACAGGTCTTACTACAACTCAACGCTGCAAAGCAACAGACCGCAGTTTCTCCTTCTTTTTATATCCATGATAACATTGGCTCACAGTCCTAGTTCGAAGTACTCGAAGCTCTTCGAAGTGTACACCAAGCGTGCAAAATCAAAAAGTGGTGAAAACAACAATCGAGCATAAACTGTAAACGTGCTCAGAACAGCCAAGTGGGCCTGTGCCCTTATACATGATCTGCCACTTCCTCGCTGCACTCGCACTAAGCGAGTGAGTATCCACAGCCAAATAGGTTGATGACAACAGAAAAGAAACACACACATGCAACGTACTCGAAACAGTGGACGTGGGCTTGAACATAAATGCCACTTACTGAAATGCAAGAAACAGAACACGTTTCTATTCTAGCTGGCTGTTGTGTAGATGTAGACCTTACACTGGGCAGACACTGTAGAAAAAAACCCACAGACTCCATTATTAGTTTCACAGGAAGAGTTAGTTTCAAAGTCTGAGGAAAATGTTGAATGGCCCCTGTGGGGATGAGAGCTCTGGTTCAAGTCTCGGTGGTCACAGTGGATTATTGAGCATAACATTCCACTTCTCCTACGTGAACTGGATAACATCCTCGAAAAAGGAGTATCATTCATCAACATGGACTACACATTACATATTAGAGTGGGTAAGACCTAACAGAACAATATTCTCACTGCCATCGTTGCCAACCTGGTGGTGATAGTCATGCCTCCTGTGAAGTGATTTCACTTTGCAAATAATACTAAATATATTAGGAGTGAAACGACTGAGTTGATAAGGGGCCGTCCGGGGTTACCGATTGTTTTTACAAAACGAAAAGTTTTAGTATTTTTCAGCCCCCACCCACCCACCCACCTTTTCTGCAGGTAAAACGAATTCCAATAAAATATTGATGTCAATTTTCGACATCCAGAAGTAACTGGGCATTCTCAATCAGCATTCAATAATTATTTTCAAAACGAAACACCATCAAACCCACCCACCCACAAACGAAAACATTTCGTTTTGAAAATATTATTGGTAACCTCGGACAGCCCCTAAGTCGTCTGGCTAGTCGATAAGGTTGATTGGATAGAAGGAAAACCCTTATCAACTCGCATCTATGCAAAAATTAGGGGTGAAAGTTGGCACTGAGATACCGAGTTCGAGTGCTCTGATTTTCTCTCAGTATTCGAGTATTCTTCATCTCCTATAAATTGCACACCAAGGGCCTTAAAATCACATGATACAACCCTGATTGAACCAAGTATCACATGATACAACCCTGATTGAACCAAGTATCACATGATACAACCCTGATTGAACCGAGTATCACATGATACAACCCTGATTGAACCGAGTATCACATGATACAACCCTGATTGAACCGAGTGGCAGTCATTTTTCTATGGTATATTGGTTGGTGGGTCATTTGGGCTCTCTCTACTCGTGAACAAATGTTCACCACGCAGTCTGCACATCAATATCTGCCGCCTGCTGCTCCGAAACTGCAGATTTCTGTGGTAAATGCATGTACCATGTATGAACGAGTACTCTGATTTATTCCGAGTACGATTATTTTCGAAAAAACCGAGCGAGTACTCGAGTATTCGGTATAATTGTTTCAGCCCTATAAAAAATACATCTAAAATGGCCAGAAACACATGCACATGTAGCTCATGCACTTGTCCTGTGAGGTCAGGGCATGTGCTGTGAAGTACGCTCGGTACCTGAATACATTTCGCTTTAATACACAGCCGAGTACCAGAATGGTACAAAAACACATTCCGCATGCAGGTGTTTTTTTTACGTTGAAACCTACAACTTGCGCATATTGTGCTTCAGTTTTCTGGTGCATGGGTGTGACCATGCATGCGTTGGTGTGCTGTCCTTGTGTTCATATGTAAGGGCAATGTCAGTCGATAACCAGTCGATAGTCTCTCGATAGATAGAATCAAGTCGATCACACATTACACGTTTCTCTAATGTGTAACACATTTAATAATGATCAGTGCCTTACACATATCTCTGATGTGACTTATACTACGATAGTATACTACAGGGAATAATTTACCTTCGATTTTTGCATAGCATTTTGCTACGCAGAATCAAACTTGAATAGCAATTCGAAAATGTTGCGTAGCAATTTTCTTTCTTGACAATATTGTCCTTCTGCAGAGTTGATCAGAGTGCTAGCTCAGACCACAAGTACACTGTAACACCTTAGATGCAAACCTAACCTGGTGCCAGGGTGCATAGCGCAACGCGTTTGAAGCTTTGTGCATCTAATTCATCCCTAAGACTAAAGAGACACACCTGGCATGCACACTGTGCATCATATGGCATCGCAGTTTTCTGCGACACATTTCTGAAGTTGCTTCGCACCTCAGAAGAATTGCATAGCAAACTACGATGTGATACCGGTTAAATTATTCCCTGTACTACGATAGTCAAATTGACGGTGATAAATGGAGTCGATGTCTGTATTTTGGGACAAAAAAACTGAGTGCAGCTTTATACTCTGGAAATACGGTATGCACTTGTATCTTACCGGCAGCGGTGGTAATGAGCTGGCAGAGGTCGACCCTACTTTCACTCCTGATGTACATGGTGTTAACTGTGGAGAAAAGAAAAGAAATACTAGTATCCAACATGTAAAATAGAAGAGAATCGGGGCTGAGCTTGACTTCAACAGACAGAGTCAAAAGGATGAAGGGGGTATGTATTTAGGGCAGGTACGAAGTACTTATTTACGGACTTTTACAGTAGAATTATTATTATTATTTGCCTCTCCGCGTTTGCATCAGGGTGTGTTACTACAAAAATCAACAAATCGACATATATAACACATCCACCCCTAGCATTCGCTCAGGCCGCTCAACAAGTCAAAAGACAGTAAGGACAAGAGAAAGCGAGGGAAGGGTCACAGAGCAGCGGGGTCGAAGGCAGGAAAAAAGAAACAGGAGGCAAAGGATATTGAAGAAATATATCAGATTGTCCATTGAATTCACCATACATCATGTCATGTTCCGTTTGGGCAAATCCGGGCATTCCTCTGCAGGCTCAGGTGCGGAAAAGCTGCCGCCATACTGCTCTGTCCTCTGCCAGGTCCCTGATGTATGAGAGATCTTTATCCGTCTGCAGCTTCATTCCCTTTGTTGCGAGGTCTGTTCTCAGTATTGTTGGGAGTGTGGAAGGCGGCCGGCCACGGAATTTTTTCTCGTCCTTTGTTTGCCGGAAGTATGATGTCATAGCCATTTGTGCTGGGGACTCCTTGTCCAGTCTGCAGATGTGACCGAGTAGTCGCATCCGAGCAGCTTTAACCAGGACAGTTAGGGGCTGTGTCTCTGTTCTGCGGTGGAGGTCATCGTTGCTGATTATCTGTTGGTAGCGGATACCCACAACAACTCTCAGGTGTCTCCGATATGTCGAGTCAAGAGTACACAGCTGAGAGTCTGAGAGGCCCCATGTGCCTGCGTTGTACATCAGCAGAGGCTTGATGAAGGCTTCGTAGAGCCTCACCCGTAGCTTTTCGGAGACCAGATGTCCGCGTGACCACAATGGCCACATCTTGTTGAATGTGCCCGAAGCAATCTGGATTCGGCGTGCGACATCCTCTTTGTCTCCAATAAGGGATCCAAGCTTGCGTGTGCGCCTCCACTCTTCCTCCACTCGGTCCTTCTTCCTCTGGATAGTAGTGCGTTCTGTTTTGGCTTGGTTAACTTTCAGGTCCCAGTCCGCGAGGCAGTCGCCAACAATAGGAAGGATCGAGTCCAGGTACTCAGAACTGGTGCTGACGAAGTCCACATCATCGGCATAACCTAGGGACGGCGGCAGGTTGAGGGTGATGTCTAGATTAGGTCGAGGTGGAATACAGGAGAAAACATGGCGCAGTGCAGTCTCGAGGTAGATGATGAATAACACGGGTGACAGCGAGTCACCTTGTGGGGTGCCAGATGTTGTTGCAAATGGTCGGCTTTGGGTATTTTTGATGCGTGCTGATAGTGTTGTATCTGAAACCAGGAGCTGGACCAGGCGCACCTCATCTGGCTCCAGGAATGACCGCAACACATTGACGAGTTTCCGGCGACTAATAGTGTCAAAGGCGCGAGACATATCGATACCCAGAATACTTATACTGGACTGCAGGTGCTGGCAGCGTGCAGCGATCCATCGATGAGCCCATACTACATCTGTAGTGCTTCTATTCGGTCTGAACCCACTCTGCATTTGCGATACATAAGCTTGAACTCAGGGGGTTATTCGTGCTAGAACCACTAAAGAAAGTACCTTGCGCAGGGCATTGAGCAGAACAATGGGTCTCAGACTACTTCCCGGGCCTCTTGGTTTTCCTGGCTTCTGCAGCGGGATTAACTCGCCACTGCCAAGTGTCAGGTGTTGTCCTGTCTCAACGCACATGGTGTACAGTTCGGCAAGATATGTGAAAAGGCTGTCAGGCGCATATTTGAATAGTTCTGCTGACAGTAGAATAGCAATGAAAAATATCAATTGTGCACTCATAACCATGTATAAACAATTAAAATGAAACAATTCCAGAACGTTTTCGTGTGACTATCATCAGTGGAACATCGTCACATAGTAAGAATCACTAAAACAACCAGTTATATAGCTAGAGTAATATGAAAAGAAGCGTGAGAATGCAGCACAGCTAGCGGTTATGCATAACGCGTGTAGTGTGAACCTTTGCAGTGTATCTGAGAATGGTAGCAGTAGATGAATGTGGCAGCTGTGAGTGCGTGTGGACAAATCTGGTGAGTGCGTATTATTTAAAAAGTGTGCTATATAACTGGTTGTTTTAGTGATTCTTACTATGTGACGATGTTCCACTGATGATAGTCACACGAAAACGTTCTGGAATTGTTTCATTTTAATTGTTTATACATGGTTATGAGTGCACAATTGATATTTTTCATTGCTATTTTACGACTGTTGTCTCCTCGTCGGTTATTTTACAGTAGAACTATAATTATGTAGAGGTAGACTCCCTTTAATTCGAAACTCAAATTGCCAGGCCCCAACTTCTAATTATCCGGAACTTCTAATTATCCAAATGCAGCCCCATACACTGATATGTATGTCAAAATGCTCGAAATCTCATGCTGATTGAACATTATATTTGCATGAACGAAACGTAGATGGTCATGTACAATGGACCAAGCCAGAAATTCATCTTCTACTGTAGTTTTAGAAGTTGTTAGTTACTGCAGCTGTTCTCAACCAATTTCAACGGAAAAGGAACAGCGCTTCCTAATCCGCATCATGAAAGGCCGTCGGACAGCAGCATGTCGTTCTGAAGAACGGAAGTGGAGCAGGTGCATAGACTGAGATCCGCGAAAGGAGTCAACCACCTGGAAGAAGTCGTCTTCAATCAAATCTTTGCACTTTGCCTCGCACGGGCTTGAATCAAATTTCGAGAGAGGGCGGTTTCTTGAACGCTATTGTCGATCCTGGCGCGGACCAGGGATCGATTTTTGAGCTACTCTTGGCTAGAGAAGGAAAAAAGAATGAACATCGAATTACGATTATAGCAACTCCATCTCACTTCGAAATACGCGTTCGAAGGACTTAGTCACTGTACTGTAAACTGCTCTTCTGTACGAAGAGTGAGTTCGAATTATCCAGTCGGTGCACTTTTCGTACTTCGAATTACGCATTCGATTTTGACTTGAAGCGACTTGCAGAAGATCGGTCCGACGAAAAAGTTCGAATTACACGGAATGTTCGAATTATACCGTATTCGAAATAGAGGGAGTCTACCTGTACTGTATTTTCCGGGGTGTAAGCCGCACTTAAAACACCAGTAATTCACCCAATAAAATTTGATGTGGCTTATACTATGATAGTCAAATTAATTAACGATGATAAATGGGGTCGATGTCTGTATTTCGGGACAAAAAAAGCTGAGTGCGGCTTTTACTCTGAAAACACGGTATGCACTTGTATCTTACCGGCAGCGGTGGTAATGAGCTGGCAGAGGTCGAGCCTACTTTCACTCCTGATGTACATGGTGTTAACTGTGGAGAAAAGAAAAGAAATGTTATTATCCAAGATGTAAAATAGAAGAGAATCGGGGCTGAACTCAACTTCAACAGACAGAGTCAAAAGGATGAAGGGGGTATGTATTTAGGGCAGGTACGAAGTACTTATTTAGGGACTTTTACGGTAGAACTATAATTATGTACTGTATTTTCCAGAGTGCAAGCCGCACTGAAAACACCAGTAATTCACCCAATATAACACGATGTGGCTTATACTACGATAGTTAAATTAACGGTGATAAATGGGGTCGATGTCTGTATTTCGGGACAAAAAAACTGGGTGCGGCTTATACTCCAGTGCGGCTTGAACTTTGGAAACACGGTATGCACTTGTCTCTTACCGGCAGCGGTGGTAATGAGCTGGCAGAGGTCGACCCTACTTTCACTCCTGATGTACATGGTGTTAACTGTGGAGAAAAGAAAAGAAATACTAGTATCCAAGATGAAATAGAAGAAAATCGGGGCTGAACTTGACTTCAACAGACAGTCCAAAGGATGAAGGGGGTATGTATTTAGGGCGGGTACGAAGTACTTATTTACGGACTTTTACGGTAGAACTACATGTACCGTATATTCGGGAGTGTAAGCCGCACTTAAAACACAAGTTATTCACCAAAAAAAAGGCGATGTGTCCTATATTACTACGATAGTCAAACTAACGGTGATAAATGGGGTCGATGTCTGTATTTCGGGACAAAAACTGAGTGCACCTTATACTCTGGAAACACGGTATGCACTTGTATCTTACCGGCAGCGGTGGTAATGAGCTGGAAGAGGTCGACCCTACTTCCACTCGTGATGCGCATGGTGTTAACTGTGGAGAAAAGAAAAGAAATGTGGGGGATTATCCAAGATGTTAAAGGGGAAGTTAAGGCTAAAATCAAAATTACACCAGTTGTAGTCTTCGGGGTGCTGAGTCGAATGGTCTTGGTCCGAGGAAGCTGAGACGCTCCCTTCCTACTTTAATCCCAATCGAACTCGCGCACTTCCACCGAAACTGGGTGACTGCGCCCTACTAGATGGGGATTTGTATGCAAAATGTCACTAAAAGCGCCATTTCGTTCTTAGAAAAGCACGGATGACCGCGCTTGGTCCATATGTTGTAGTCTTTTGGACGCTGAGTCGACTGGTTTTGGTCCGAAAAGGCTGCGATGCAGCGTTCGGCCCTTATTCTCAATCGAACATGCTTGAACAAGCGGTCACGTGCTCCTGCGTACACCAGTCACCTGGTCACCGTGCCTGCAGGGTACAACTTACTAGCCTGTTTGACCTTTTTTGGGTGCAGTCCTGCCACTCGAGTTGAACTCGAGTTGAACTCGAGTTGAACCTTGGTGTGAAAGTTGTCGCCTGCTGGCGCTGTGACCAGGTGACTTGGGCACGCAGGAGCACGTGACCGCTTCTTCAACCATGTTCGATTGGGAATAAAGGAGGAACGCTGCATCGCAGCTTTCTCGGACCAAAACCAGTCGACTCAGCGTCCAAAAGACTACAACATATGGGCCAATCGCGGTCATCCATGCTTTTATAAGAACGAAATGGCGCTTTTAGCGACATTTTGCATACAAATCCCCATCTAGTAGGGCGCAGTCACCCAGTTTCGGTGGAAGTGCGCGAGTTCGATTGGGATTAAAGTAGGAAGGGAGCGTCTCAGCTTCCTCGGACCACGACCATTCGACTCAGCACCCCGAAGATTACAACTGGTGAAATTTTGATTTTAGCCTTAACTTCCCCTTTAAATAGAAGAGAATCGGGGCTGAACTTAACTTCAACAGACAGAGTCAAAAGAATGAAGGGGGTATGTATTTAGGGCAGGTACGAAGTACTTATTTATGGACTTTTACGGTAGAACTATAATTATGTACATGTACTGTATTTTCCGGAGTGCAAGCCGCACTTAAAACACCAGTAATTCACCCAATATAATACGATGTGGCTTATTTATAGGTTAGTGCATGACAGGGAGGGCCTTATGGCTTGTTAGTGCCCGACAGGTTAGCCTGAGGGCCGTAGGCCCGAGGGCTACCTTGAAGGGCACAAACAAGCCATAAGACCCTCCCTGCCATGCACTAACTATTTTAGAACGAGGTTACATGCATTATCTCACTTCCATTATGCTTTTGTACCATTATATTGGGTAGTTTTGTGGTTTGTGTGCAGAGAGACTTGGTGTGGTATGAAAGAATATTTTCTTCTGGTAAGTTGTGGTAACTCAGCACCACTGAGGACTACTAAAAGTAGAAGGGAAGCAAATGAAATGCTGGGCTCTTATTGCGAGCTTCATTCTTATTCATAGCTTGTGGAGCTATTTAGGGGCTTTGAGAGCCCCTTGTCGATACCTCTAATGACTTTGATCTTCGGTTTTTATAGGTTTCCGCCAGCTGTTGACAAAGGAAAATCGTATAGATGAAAGAATACGGGAGGCAAAAACCGTACACACTTCTCAAATGCGTAGCTTTTAGTAGTACACCGTACATTTTGTGCAGAGTTCATTATCTGCACCGTAGTATAATGCATACAGGGAGTTGTATGCACCAGTTTAGAGTATATTCAGCGGGCTTTAAACTAATCCAAGGCCCTCGACGCGTCATCAAGAGTAGTAAAATTACAATTGAGCGGGCTTTAAACTCTGATAAGGCCCTTGGCGGGAATGTCGCTGATTGGTCGTTTCCTGGACAACGACACAGACCTCGTTCTAAACTACGATAGGTAAATTAACAGTGATAAATGGGGTCGATGTCTGTATTTCGGGACAAAAAAACTGGGTGCGGCTTTTACTCCAGCGCGGCTTGAACTTTGGAAATACGGTATGCACTAAGTATCTTACCAGCAGCGGTGGTAATGAGCTGGCAGAGGTCGAGCCCACTTTCACTCCTGATGTACATGGTGTTAACTGTGGAGAAAAGAAAAGAAATACTAGTATCCAAGATGTGAAATAGCAGAGAATCGGGGCTGAACTTGACTTCAACAGACAGAGTCAAAAGGATGAAGGGGGTATTAACTATTTAGGGCAGGTACTTATTTACGTACTTTTACGGCAGAACTACATGTACCGTATTATCCAGAGTATAATTCGCACTTAAAAGTTAAAACACCAGTAATTCACCCAAAAAAAAGGGGATTTGCCTTATACTATGATAGTCAAATTAACGATGCTAAATGGGGTCGCGGATCGACAGGCATGGCGTGGAGCCCGCCCCACCTAACAGAACTGATTCTCATGATGCACGTGATTTTGCCAGAGAAAACAGACATGTTGTATGCTTGTATATTCAATTTTATACTTTCGATTAAGTTTTCCATTAGGGCGATTGGTATTGTTGCTAACGGCTTTTGTCAACGTCATTTCTGTCATTTCATTGTATTGTATTACACTTCAGACATCAATTCTGAATGGCATAAGCGAAAGTGGCACCCCCGCCACCTACGCGGACATGCTTTTAATAATAAGTCTATAATAAATGTCGTTCCCATCAACCTACCTGGTCCCGTTGTCAGTTGTGTTAGTGAGTAAGAAACCTCTCTTCTTCGGACCCAACATAAATAATAAATGTGGTCGATGTCTGTATTTCGGGACAAAAAAACTGAGTGCACCTTATACTCTGGAAACACGGTATGCACTTGTCTCTTACCGGCAGCGGTGGTAATGAGCTGGCAGAGGTCGACCCTACTTTCACTCCTGATGTACATGGTGTTAACTGTGGAGAAAAGAAAAGAAATGTTATTATCCAAGACGGAAAACGGAAGAGAATCGTGGCTGAACTTGACTTCAACAGACAGAGTCAAAAGGATGAGGGGGGTATGTATTTAGGGCAGGTACGAAGTACTTATTTAGGGACTTTTACGGTAGAACTACATGTACCGTATTTTCGGGAGTGTAAGTCGCACTTAAAACACCAGTAATTCATCCAATAATATTAAATCTTACCGGCAGCGGTGGTAATGAGCTGGCAGAGGTCGAGCCTACTTTCACTCCTGATGTGCATGGCATTAACTGTGGACAAAAGAAAAGAAATACAGGTGGAATCCTGATAATTCGAACCTCAAAATGCCAGGAAAAACTTCTAATTATCCAAACATGCACCCACAACACAATATGTATGCCAACATGCTCTCATGGTCACGCAGAGCTGCGCTATGGACCTTAGACACAGATTTCACGGATACTGAACTGACCGGCACAGCCTGCTCATGCAAACTGAACTGACCAGTACAGTGTACAGTGGTGAACTTCAAATTACACTGTGACTTTGCTAACTTCGAATTATCAGCACAAATCCCACACATTTTCTATGTACCATATTATCTCTATTACAAGCGCAGTCTCTTCTAGAAGCCCAGTCTCTATTATAAGTGCACTCCAAGAGGGCTTCGAAGATATACAAGCGCAGTCTCCAATATAAGTGCAGGGCTTATAATGGAGAACCGTATGGATCATGTTCATGCATGTTTGACGTCACACAGTATCACATAAACACATGCTATGGTAAAAGTCTGTGATACCCGAGATCTAAAGTACAGACTCAGTGTAACAGGAAGCACAAAACTGCAGTCCCGGTACCTGCTGGGAAACTTTCTGCTACTGACATAATGGAAAATACTAGGCAATGTACATGTACCAGGTGGTTGAAAATTATAAGCCCAGTCTCTAGTAGAAGCCCAGTCTCTAATATAAGCCCAGGGTCCAGACTGGTTGAAAAAATATAAGCGCTGGGCTTATAATGGAGATAATACGGTAAGTGGAATCTGTGGGACTTCTAATTACCCTGACATGTCCAGTTCGAGGTTCGAATTATCAGAATTTGTTGATGTGGGAATCGTATGTATTTAGGGCAGGTACTTATTTACGGACTTTTACGGTAGAACTACATGTACCGTATTTTCCGGAGTATAAGCCGCACTTAACTCTTTGTGTATGCACTGCACAACTTTCGATCCCAGGTTTCAATCGATCGTAACTCGGTCATTTCTGGGTATTTTCCAAAATCTAAAATATGTAAGTCGAAGAGAAACCTCCCAGCTAAAGCTGTCCATTGAAACAATTGCTGAAGCACTCCGATATGCGGTTCCAGAGATACGAAGCTCGAAAGTCGAATCGTGGCAAAAGTCGCTCAATAGCCGCGTGCGCAGATTCAAATGAGGGATTTCCCCATCATTCTAGGCATGCAGTGACGTAGAAAAAGGTTCAAAATGGCAAACGGACTCGTGGCAGTTTGTGAATTTTTCGGAAGTTGTTAGTTGTTACGAGTAAGGAGAGCAAAATGGCTGATACAAGTCGACTTCTGTCGGAATATTGGCGTTGCAACGAAGACGCTGGGCTGTAGCGCTGGTGTTTTGACCTTCTTGGTGGGATGTGTGGGCTCAATGTGTTCCTCTTGCGACGAGCTTTCCAGGAAGCCCAAGATTGAAAAAAATGTCAAAAGGAGACCAAAGTTATGACCCAAAGAATCACGGAATATAAGGTCAGTCAAGATCAAATTCAGTCTGCGTACATTTTTCTGTACATATTAAAAGGGTTAAAACACCAGTAATTCACCCAATAAAATTCGATGTGGCTTATACTACGATAGTCAAATTAACGGTGATAAATGGGGTCAATAGAGAGGTTCCGCATAACGTAATTACGTTAGTAAAAAACGTAGTCGATCTACGGAAAGGCTTACATAAACTGCATGCGCATCTGGGTTCCGCCATACGGAGTTTTCAAATCACGTAGCTGCCCTTGGCAACTCCGAACGCGGCAGTGTACGACCAGATCGACCTGGGGAGAGAGTCAGAAATTTGTACCCCAATCCACTTACGGACCAGCTACGTTATCAGAGCCCTATCTACGTACTCTCCGTAGACAACTTTCCGCAAGTGGAGTGCAAACTCGCGAATTCACGGGTTTTTCCCGCCCACTAACGTAAAGTAGCTCAACTTTACGTAGTGCGGAACCTCTCTAATGTCTGTATTTCGGGACAAAAAAAACTGAGTGCGGCTTGAACTTTGGAAATACGGTATGCACTTGTATCTTACCGGCAGCGGTGGTAATGAGCTGGCAGAGGTCGACCCTACTTTCACTCCTGATGTACATGGTGTTAACTGTGGAGAAAAGAAAAGAAATGTTATTATCCAAGATGTAAAATAGAAGAGAACATATGGGAATGAGTTGTGAAGCAACTGTACACGACTGTAACAAGATAATATGCGGTCAGAAAGTGGGATAAAAGGGCACACAAATAATAATTGAACATAAATCAGCTAACCACACCGACCGGGTCAGTGCTCATGTCCCCCCCCCCCCCCCCCCTCGGGGTCATGTGATCTGGCAAGTGTCGAAGTGACCTATTTGCCTGAAGGCCTCCCTAACCGTGGTAAGCATAGAAAGCGTACAAGAATTTACAATTAAGTGGGCCATGCTAACGTCTACCACAATTGCACTTTGACATGAGCTACATGTCTACTCAACTACAAACACCTTACACCGCTAGCCATGGACACGCAGGCTGCCGCGGGAGACAAGAAATCCTGCAAAAAAGAACAAAGAAGAACACAAAAGAATACATGATAGTAGTTTAGACATACAGTCGAATGTCACTTATCCGACCACTTCGGGAATCAGGCATGTTGGATAACTGAATATGTTGGATAACTGATATCATTTTTTATGTGCATATATGGCTGGATTTCACTGATTTATGTACACAATACCCAAATATATTCATGCATATTCATGAATATTCATGAATTGCTCCATGTACACATACATGTTAGCATACTTGACCACATCTACTTCAAGTAAATGCATATTACACCGTATAATATACACACATTTTTTTTAGAATTTTACTGTTGAGAGTCATAAAAATACCACTCCCGGGCTTGTCGGATAACCAACGTGCTCGGATAACCAGATAACTGGCGACCGGATAAGTGACATTCGACTGTACATGTACCGGCACATTCTTACTCTCCCCTTTCGAAACAACACAGTTAGGGCCCATCCAGAACATTTGAAAACATATCCGGATAGTGGCCAAGCTTTCCCGTGGATTGTGTGTATAAAATTAATATGATAACTTGACAAGCATGATTTACTGCCTGAGTACAAGCGAGTATAAGGGCAGTACCGGCTGATACATGACCGGACGGCGTCAGCCGTGAGGTCATGTATCAACCGGTATTGCCCGTATACATGTACAAGTGAATACGAAGTGCAGTAAATCATTTATTGCATGCTTGACACCCTCGATCTATAGCTAGAGTACAGATCAGCATTACAAGTCCTTTTCTTGCACCTCTTCGACCTGGATCCTGCTGGATTTGGAGTTTGTTGAGAAATGTACATCGTTAGAGGCTTTGAGAACTTATTTTTGAATTCTTCATCATTACGATTCTTGTGGTGCGATGCCGGATACGTCCAAGATTGGAAACAATTTTGGTTTCATTTTCCCTTCTGAAGTTGGTTGCTCCAACGAGGTCTTCTAAGTTCGTATTTTCCCTTCTGTTTGTTTTCAAGGTGCCTGCGTGTGTGATGCTCCAGCTCTTCGAACAGTTTGTTGACGAAGGCGGACTCACATCATCAATGCCGGTCCGAACTTCGGAGAGAAGAGACAAGTCCGTGCAGGCAGTAGCTTTTTTTGTGTATTGATCGTTGAATCAGATTATTCTGTACATGCTCGTCGCCAGTAGAGTCCTCTATTTGTTCGAGCCTGTTGCTTCTTTTGGTGATCGGTATGTCTGATGGCGAATTTGTCCAACTACCGTCGATCACACCCAAAAATGACTACCTGCTCCGGAGAAGCGAAGGACTCAACTGACGAATGGGCATGCGCAGAGTGATCGGATTCAGTGGGTAATACACAGAAAGTTATTGCGCGCCTGAACGGGCAATACACGAAAATACCTGCACGCTCATGGAGAATGCTGATTGGCTGTAGTATAGACAACCCTCACGTGACATGCAATAAGGGATAATACCAACATAATATTATAGTAACTCGGATAATATTAAAGGTGTCAATAAAAAATTAAAAATGTAGATACAAATAAGTACAGTACAGGTTTACCGGACCCTGGATCAAGCGGAATCCTGTCTGGGCTAGACAAATTTCATTCACGGACGGGTTGCCATGGAAAACCCATCGTAACAAGCGGAATACTGTTGAACGTGGAAAGCTGAACGGATTTCGTGCACCAAGTCCAATTTTTACTTACCTGCAACAAACGATGAACTTTCACTCGCGATCTCACGAAACTTCACACAAAAGTTCATTTGGCGTTTCATGCAAGTAAGTGTTGCGGCCAAAGTTGCGAAAGTTTGTACATTTTTGTTTCGCAGAACCCTCCACCGTATTGACTTGTTTAGAACCAAAAGTGACATCATGCCGATCAATTTGACATGCATATTGTGGATCACGCATGCCTTCCTCTATCAAGAGGAATCCTGTTGTATCAGGATAGATTCCGCTGCACCAGGGGCGTCCGGTAAAGATAGGTTTACTATACAGACAAGCCCCCTCCCTCATTCTCACACAAGTAGATACATAACACGTGCGCATGCACAAGCATGCGTGCGTGCACACACACACACACACACACACACACACACACACACAAGCATAGATGCACACGCGCACATACACAACCTCACTCCCTCACCACTATTTTTCTTTGGGAGTTTTTCCTGTGTGGAGATTTCCGTTGCAGCTTAACGTGTAGGCTTCGAGCCAGCGATTCGTCATCAACCACTTGCTGGTGAGCGGCACGCAAGTGCCGATTATGCTCCTCTGACTCTTCGTCGTAAATCCTCTTTGCAAGTCGCAGGTCGGCAAGCTCCATCTCATCCCTCTGCTTTCTCTTTTCAGCCCCCTAGAAAGGGGCAATGAGAATAAATCAAAAATTCAACCAATCGCCACAATAATCTGTTCGGAGAATGCGTTTCATGAATTTCCACTTAATTAGGCCAATGGATGACGACCCACCAAAAGAGATAAGTGCAGGTAGAAACAAATCAATAGGTGGCACAGGACAGTTATCAGAGTGTGTGGTGTGCGGTTTATGGCATTAACGATGTCTGTACTGGAGTCTGGAGTTCAATCTGAGCAGGGCTTGAAAACTGAGGTGGGAGCAAGCTGCAGGTTGCGTAGAGTATTGCCAAGAGTCCATAAACAAGAGTATGCAACTGTGATCTCTTTTCTATGGGCCAGATGCGCGGCGCTGCCTTCATTACATCATTCAGCTGCAGTCCGCGCACTGCGGAAAATCAAACACCGTACTTTCCCTCTGGTTTGAAATGAACTTTCGTACGGAACTGGAGTTCACGCGCCAGAATTCAGAGATCGCGTAGGTACTGGAACAAATCGAGCAAAAACGGATGGGCTGGTACGAGAAATTGTGAGTTTGAATGCATGCTTTCAGAACGTGATGAAGGCAAGTTACGTAATGAAGGCAGCGCGCCGCGCACTGGGCCATAACCACAGTTGCATACTCTTGTTTATGCACTCTTGGTATTGCTTGCGCCATTTTTGCCCTTGGCGCTAATGTTTGGCAAAAAAAGATGCCAACCGCTTTCGGCCTGGCTTGGCCAAAAGTATGGAGTGGTAGACTTAGGCTTTCGCCAGATCCCGATCTACAAAATTGGTCAGCTTTCTTGTCCGGGTGTGATTGGTGATCAGATTTGTAAGTGCTTGCATGCTATTAGAGAGTTCTGGTCTTGTGTACAACCGTGGATGGGTGTAGTAAGGTCACTGTTTCCCAACACACTGGTCCTCCACCTTGTTACATGCTGTCAACCAACAACAGGGTCTAAACTTCTACATGAACCCAAAATATGCAAAGCTCAGATAGGTCAGAACAGTCAGATGGCGTAGATCAAGAATTTTGATGAAACGCTAGCCATTGTGGGTCAGAAGAGGAAGGCAATAATAAGTGCATGCAGCAGCAGCAGCAGCTCACCTGTTCAACCATAGCTTCATATTCTGCTCTGACCTCACCCGCTGGCGACACCACCGGCAACGGCACCTCAACATCAAGTACTGCATACAAAGGAAAATACACAACAATTCCAAAAATCTTGGCCATCTACACGTGGTACTTCGAAGTATATACGAACAATGTCGGCCCCCAACCCTTCCTCCGCTTTCACAAACATTACCCACAGGTACCAAACAGACCTTGCGCTCCATATTAGAAAGTCCCGGAGCTTTTGACAGGGCTTACCATATTTTACCGGTTATAAGTCGACTACCCATTTTTTCGTTCGAGCTTTTAGGTCATTAAAAATGTTGACTTTAAACCAGTAAAGTACGGCACGTGTGTATGGGATACAGACGATACATGCACAGCCATCGCTACATGAAATTCTCTACCAATTGAGTAAGAGAGCGTGGTACAAGTACACAGGGGTGTCGGAAGGTATTTTAGTGTGGTACGGTCAGCCACCTGAAGTACAATTTACTCGTGGGGGAGTGGTGGCTGAGCCGAAAAATTTGGAATTTTAGATCCCAGATCAGTTTATTTTGTTGATTCACGGGGTACTTGGGGCAAAAAGTGGTACGGTCAATACCGTAGTGACCGTACTGTGTGCGACGCCCCTGGTACATGTAGGTCACTGTCAATTCTCACCATCGGCTCAAGAAGTGTTAGAGACCTCTGCTTTCAATAAGCTTGTCATCGTGAGGGCAGTGCTCAACTCCTCTCCCTCATCGCGCTTGCCTCCCCAAATGAAGTCAGGTACCCAATTCCAGATGGGAATCCTGGGGGTTGTGATAGTCCTTGCACAAACTGGGAATCGAACCCGCAACCTCGTGTTTCAAAGGGCAGTGTGCACCATTGCAATCACCCCATGATGCATGCCGCACGCGTCGGGCGCACGTGCCTAGGCCAATAGCAAGATGGTGCAACTCTGCATACGGGGAAAACTCACATCACGTGTCTGAGATACGTTCGTCCTACGTACAAACGAAGGATAGCGTGCGTACAATCCGAACATCATGCCGGGGATTTTTATACCTGCAGTGAGTTTCTGTCAGATAGTGCTTTTTTTTTACTCCGCTGCTCGCTAAAAACGGGCTGGAAACGTACAACTGCGACACTGCACCACGTGATGTGAGTTTTCACCGTTGGCGTACCCCATAGAAAGGGTATCAGGAGTTGCACACTCTTGAAGGGGGGGGGGGGGGGTATACTCTTGCTAATAGGCCATTCACACGGCGTGCAAGGGTTATGTACTCTTGACGCATGTTACCAAAATGTCACTTGCAAACCGTGATCCAATTCACACGGTGCCGGGTAAACTTTGCATGAGTCAATGTATCCCTAGTGATCTCCAGAAACTGCCGGGAAATTATAATTTTTGAATTTCCCTTTTGAAATAATAGTACACACGCTGCATTTGCTGGACGCACTTTCAACAACCGACACATTTGATCATGTGCTTGTGAGCATAATAGGGTATTCACACGACATGAAAATGAACAAGTCGTGGTACCTGAAACCACACACACATGTGCGAGGCCTCACTCGCGAACTTTGTTTCTTATTGCAGAATATGAAAACAGTGCAATTTGCAGCTCGCGTTCAGGTCAAGTGCATCTCTTTTGGCATGAAGCTACTTCTTGTGCACCACCTCTTCCATCATGCCATGCTCTATATCGGACCATCCAAATGCACCCTAACTTGGCCTAAGTACGATAAAAGTGAGCCTGCACGTCGTTTGAATGGCCTATAACTTATAAGGAGGTGAAATCCCCACAAGCTCCAGTCGCACAAGTCGTAGCACCTGAAACCACACATGTGTGAGGCCTCACCTGTCCCTGCGGGAATTTGCGGAAAAAGTCTCGAAAACTTGTGCAAGAAATTGCGGCAGAAAACAACGAAAAATGCGGCGGAAAGATGCGGAACTTGCCAGGAATTCGCGGAATTATTTGCAGAAAATTGCAGATTTGGGCCAAATCACGAAATTTGTTGCATTTGTAGAATCGCTATTTGGGCAGTAGATCTGCTCTAGGGAATCGTCAAATACCAGGGAGTCATCAAATATGGTTGTCAAATAATATTATAGTATTTGACGACTCCCCGATCTACTACTCCACTCTCTCGGGAGTAGTAACAGTCGAGTCTATCCAAAAAACCAACATGATGATAAATTACTTCTCCTTTGTCGACATTGCTGGTAAAATATAATTTGTTTTGGACGTTGCACGTACTGTAGGTCAACAAATATTTGGCCCATACTTGTTTTCCGGTATTTTCGGCCTGGACATAATTGGCCGAAAATTTGTTGCAGCCAAAATTTTGTTTCGCAGGTTCAGTGTCACAGCATATACAGGCGGCAGCAGTACAGGCCGAAAATGTTAAGGCGGCTGAAATGGGTTTTAGCCCTGGGAGGCCGAAATTTGAATGGGCCGCAATTTTAACGACTTACAGTAAGTAGTTTCGTTTTTGTGTGGTGTGTACGAGTGCGTGTGGTGTCCTTAGGAATGGTCCCATGTGTTCTATGTGTGCTGGAGTACTGCCAATTATGTGCCAGGTCACTGCCCTAAAGGCATGTCCTGGTACATAATTGGCAAAGCACCAGCGTACGTAGTACGCCTGGGGTCATTCCTAACGGGCATGGGTACGCCGTGCCCGGGCATACGGTGCTGCTCTGATGGGCCAAATGCTAGTTTAGGCACCCAAGATGGCAGAGGTCGTATCTGTTCACGGGGGAGACAGATGAATCCCGGGACATAGCGGGTTAACATGTCAGAGGTGGATTAACGTGACAGAGGTGGAGAGCATGTCAGAGGCAGAAAGAGAGAAAAGAAGAAGAAAAATCTGTATGGGAGGGCAGAGGCAAAGACACGCAGTGATCAGGCGCAGAAGTCTTGCAGGACAGCAGCCCATGTAGCTGTGTGCCTATGTATGGCAGGGCGGCGACTGGGTGGTCGGCAGCCTATCCAGGGCACAGGACAGCATGACAGCAGTACAGTACAAAATGCAGCAGTACTGGCTCCACGATTGGGGAGGCTTTGCGGTTGGGAGGGGGCCAAGCTCCAGCTTGTAGCCGGCGCACACTGGACGGTGGTCGGAGGGTGGTTGCTCCACAGCAGCTCCGAATCCAGGCGGTGAAGTGCGGATGTTGAGGCTCAAGTTTAATGTCAACAGCCGGTGATTGACAGGCAGCCAGAATGTGGTGCACGCAGGAACGGACTGCGGCGAAAACCAGTGATGGCTGGCAGGCTGACTAGCGGAAACAGCATGACGACGGCAGGAGGGCGTAGTCCGCAGCAGCTCCAGGTGTGCCGAGGGTGGGTGGGCGGCGAGAGGCACCACAAATTCCCAAATCCGGAAAGTCAAAAACAAGAATGCTCCGCGAGCGCAGCGTCGGGGGTCATCAATTTAGGCACCCAAGATGGCAGAGGTCGTATCTGTTCACAGGGGAGACAGATGAATCCCGGGACATACCACCCTGGGGCCTAATAAATACAACTCCAGTGGAGAGGGCAACTTTGTCTAATCGTTGGTGTTTATTTAGAGCAAAGAGGAAGAAATGTTTCATGCGCATGCGTATATATCTGGTGAGGGAGCTGACGTCATGCAGCGAGGTCGCTACACTAGCAACGACCTGACAATAGGCACGTGACATGTATGAAGCTGGTTTTATGCAAAATCTCTCGAAAACGCGAATGAAAGCCAATAACGCGGAAAATTGCGCGTCCGGGGAATCGCGGTATCCTGTGGAGACAGGGTGCCACAGGGTTCTAGCCAAAGCCTAAGGGGGAAGGGCGCAGCCCCCCCCCCCCCCCCCCCCCTACTCATTTTCCGATTTTTGTGTTTTTTCATGCCATTCAACGAAAATGCAGTCGATAGTCAGTACTACTCGAGGGTTCATAAAGGCACATCTGTCTGGGGTGAAGTCAGGTGTTCGCCCCGTACGTTGCATTTCGCATTGCAAGACGGGAAAAATGGGTTACGAGGTACCTGTTTTCCCTGCCCCCCCCCCCCCCCCCCCCCACACACACACACACTATTTTGACCTGGCTAGAAGCGATGCCGACGCGAATCCCGCGAATATTATTCATATTAGAGAGGTTCTGCTATACGTGAAACGCAGAGAAATCACGTAGGCCCGGGAATTCTCTTTGCGTTCCCGCAACGTAAAGAAAAGCTGTTCTGCTCTACGTTCACGTAGAGAAATCACGTGAAATGCGTACTGGGACTTTCCCCTTCCATATTTGGCAGTTTTCTGCCTGTAGTTGATCGATACCCAGCAGATCCATACGCATTTTCTCTGCGTGTACGTGTCACGTGTGCCACAACGTAGAGAACCTCATCTCCGCGTAGAAATCTGGAGCCAAAACACGCAAAGCCGTAGACTCTAACCCCGACACCTGCTCTCTACGTGATTTCTCTACGTTTCACGTATAGCAGAACCTCCCTATTATTAGAACCCTGTACCATAACTGCAAAATTAAAGAAATGGAAATGAAATGTTTCCCTTGATTACACTGCCAAGGCCCAAGTACATTGTGGGAATTACATCGCACCTGACTCATCCTTCTCCCGACGGGCATACTCCGCGGAGAAATTCGCGGACAGGAACTCGTGGTACGAGACGTCCACCACCTGATGTCTTGGAGTTCGCCTCACCCAATTGGAGAGGCGTGCGCGGCATATTGGGCATGAGACATTTGACTTCTCCACAATAAGGTCAAAACAAGATTCGCAAATTTTGTGATGGCATGGCAGGGACACGGGTTTGTATATAAATTCCCTGCACACCGGGCACATGTGTTGACTTGGGCAAGTTGGGCCCGAGCTCATGATGATAGCTACAGAAAAGAATGCAACAGCAGGAGTAAAATGCCTTGAACAAGTTGAAGCAAGAGTCCATAAACGATGTTTATGCACGCTTGAAGAAGTAACAAGTCATGTAGACTTGTTGTATTTACATAATGAATGAGTCACAAGCGCTATTATTACTATTAATAACTATTAGCGCATGTGGCCACGTGGCTTTTGAATCTCGCGGCAAAAAAACAGGGTTTCAACCAGGGAGTAGTAAAATGGGCCGAGACCAGGGCAGGGAGTCGTAAAAGCTTTTACGACTCCCTGGCCGAGACTAATCGTGATTTTTGATGGGTGCACCGCAGGCCGCGCACCTCACTGCCTAGGGCCGGAAGCCTTGCTCGATCGGATAGAGGCTACAATGACCGTAGAGCGAAACTGAGCACCTGGGATGCGAGCAGTTTTTAGTACTCCCGGGTCCAAAAATGCAAAATCTCACCACCAGGCCGGGCTGATCAAAACGTCTGCCGGGTCTGCAGCCTACAAACGTGGATCTGCCGACACTGTGCTGTCGACGACATGTCCCGCAAGGCATCTTGCGTGAAAGCAAGAGTACATAACCCCCCGGCGCGGCCCGGGTGTACAATTACAATGGTGTACTCTTGGTGAAAGCAAGGAACGCTTTTTTTTTAGAAAGGAAGCTTCTTCCCCAAAATTTAAAAAAAATTGAAAATTATTCCTTCTGAAAATATCATCGCGCTCTTGACCTCGAAGCTGACTGCTGAATGCGATTAGGAAAGAAGATTCCTGAAGATGCACCAGACTGATTCTGGCAAGCCGTCTGTCGTCTGGATATGCACTGTTGTTCGTTATGGTCAGCAATCTTCTTCGTTCGTCCTTTCGTTTTCCTGACCACGATGATGACAAGCAGCTCTCATGCTCAGGTTAGTGCTACTTGTATGTCTGGGCACACAACACATCTGAGATGCACCCACTGACGTTATCGAACTGAAGAATGCAGCAAGGGTTCCTCGGATTCTCTTGATTTCGGAACAAATTTCCTTCACTTTCACCCTCTCAGTCTCTTCCCCATGCCCTCCATGCATGCACAATGGAGCTTGCACTTCAAATGTTGTTTTTATACTTTGGCAGTGCCTCTGCTACACTTTCATATAGAGTGAGGTCCTGTAAATAGGATCCAACATTGTTGGTGGTGGTGTGTGTGTGTGTGGGGGGGGGGGGGGGGGGGGGGTATGTTTGCAGCCAGGATGTAGGAATGACACTTCTGCGCAGCAGGTGGCAATAGTCAGAACTGGTCACTCTACAAATCCCATACCTGCCAACCTTTGCAAACCTGAGATCGAATGACATACCTAGGCATGAAAATGTATACAAATGTAGCTCGCGGTGAGGCATGGAACTAATGCTCTTTTGGGTGCCTATTACCGCCCTCGATGTCGGGATGGTTGTCAGGTATGAAATCCCAACCGAGAAAACCATTTAATTAGAAGATAAACTCGGCTGGAACACCGCTTTTCTGGGAATAGAAATTTGTTGTGCCACTTTCGGCTAGTCCTTTTTGCAGAAGTGATTCAGTGCCTCCGCAATGCTGTATGAGGGCCAGGACATAGCAACTTTCTGTATGCCGGGGGGGGGGGGGGTCATAGTCCGCAACATTGGTAGAGTTACGGTTACATTGTATATGTAGATACATACGTGATTTTTGGACTCGCCTCCAGGGATTTGTCGCAAGCTGGGGCACGCGTACGTGAAACAAGTGGCAAGAAAGGCCCAGTTCGTACAAGGGAGTAGTAAAATACCGGTATTTTTCTGTTCCTATGTTCCCACGACGAGTCTTCTGTGCACTGAGTGCAGGTCTCTTGCCGCTCCCTGGTCCCCGGTTCACGTGATCGTGACGTTTATCGAATAAGGTCTATATGCGGGCATGCATAAATCAACCCTTCCACAAGGACGGCTCAAACAGGCAGCCAAGGAGTGAAAATTTCGCTCCTGGGGCTAGGGGTGAAGCGAAGGCCTCAATTTGCCAAATGAACCTTCTCCATCGAAACGAACGAAGGTGTCGAATAATTCTTTTACCAGTTCACAGTTCCTGTTCACACGCACTCCCAGGGGGGGGGGGGGGGGGGCTACTATGCACTTGTAGTGACACTTACCGTAAGCCAAGTTGCACCTATGGAAGCCAAGTGGACCACGACTAGTTGACTGTACAGACTACAGTACAGTATACATGCACATGTATACAGTGAAGATCAGTGCATGGATGCCTGCCGTAATCGTATGTTGACCTTCGTTCGAATTGAAAAGAGAGGGTCGTTTCGAAAAAGAAAAAAAGCTCAATGGAAGTATGATGCTGCTGACAATTCAAGACTCACTGAAGTTGCCTTTCTGGAATGGATCATGCGCTCTAGGTTCATCCAATTGGAAATGGACTCAATCATTGTCACACCATTCTTGTTTGGTTAGTTATTCTACATCCCATAGCATGTACAATCCAACTTGTGAATAATGTACCTCGGGTTTACAAAACAACTCGCAAATAACACTCTTCAGATCTAGTGACCATTTGATTGCATACTTCCAACCTCACGAGTAACAACAATACACCAATAGCGACACTTTTTTCATTCACAATCGAGGGTCAGTATTCCCCAGGTTGACTGCAATTGCCAATCAAACAGGAGGCGCGAAAGTCGACCACGGCTGAAAAGGTGTAAAGAAAATGTATGTCATGAGCTAGATGGCAGAAGGAGGAAGTAGGTTTTCTGAGAAAGCAAGAAACAGAGGTGAATGAAGCACCAGGTCTGTCCATGCAGTGGATAGAATTATTGGATTGAAAGACAGGCTCTTTACGTCAGCTTGCTACTATTATACCTACATTTATTATTATTATTATTATTATTATTATGACGGATAACCCAAAGGCAATGGTTTACTTTCTGCCTTTTTCATGCAGGATTCTGAAAGCTGGAGCAGCTCTGCTTACCTCGACCACTGAACTTACAACTAACTTCCAACCAAGTTCAAGGCAGTATTATGATGAATCAAGCACGCTTGCCATCATTTCATCATTGCAAAGTACATCGACAATATAGATTTGGTGCTGACTATGTATGATGCAGAGTGTGCTCTATGTATCTATACTACCAAGAGTTCATAACCCCCAAGAGTGTGCAACTCCTGATCAGTCCCTGTATGGAAGCCCGCTCGGCGGAATTCCTTCATTGCGTCATTTTTGGTGCAGTGCGATGAGTCACGCCGATGAATTCTTCTAAAATTTACAGTCAAACCAGGATGCTTCCCCAGGGTAAACTGCCTAAACTGCGATTCTAGTCTGAGCCTCGAGTCAAGAAGCAAAAGTGAAACAAAGTATGCACACGAAAGACAAAACTATTTTTTCGATGCAAGGGTGACTCTTCATCGCCTTCTTCTTTCACCAGTGCAGTCAGTCTCTTCAAGAACAATTTCTTCCCCAGGCCATCGGCATATTCCTGGTGCTTTCCTGGAAGATAATTTCAAATGGTTGAGGAACTTGAGAATACGTCGAAGGAGCATTTTTCGGCTGAGTTACACAGCTATCAGAATGATTGTCCTCAACGGCAATGCAATATTTTTAACAGCTTCCTCACTTCTTCCTGTCGCGATGTCCATGGATTCTTGGAGAAAGAGTTTGTTTTTGAGAAAGTACGACTTGTACGTCCGAAATGTCTTCAAAAAAAGCTTCGAAAAGTCGAGGCTACACTTGAGTTAGGGGCGGTTCAGGGTATAGTTTCCAGAAATCGCAAAGAACCCAAATTTACCTCGGATGACAAGCTGCGCATGACGTAATGTAGGAATTTCGCCGAGCGCTGGGTCTATGCCCGTTGCACACTCTTGGGGGTTATGAACTCTTGATACTACTGATTGGCCTATATTGTACTTATGTGGGCTGAGAGTAATCGATTGTGCTGTATGGCAGTTTACTTGCATGTCATAGATGCAAGTTCACATTGCACACAGCTACTGAATTGCTTTCTGTTGCACTGGCCTACTGCGGCCCACTGCAAATAGATTGTAGTGGCATGGGCCATGCCATCATTATAGTGGTATACCGGTACTACACCAACAGTTTCACTGGTACACTGTACTTACTGGTGGATCTACATCATGCACAGCCTTGTCACTGCTTTTCTCACTTTTTATTAATTTACTGTACTGTACACATTTTGGCACAGCTCTTCCACAAAGAGTTACTATTATTTTCTTCTGCATACTACTGTATACAGTGACCTGACTGGTAACATCTATGGCTGTGAAATCACAAATTTCTGGGTTGACAGCCTCAAACCTATACGATTAATTTTGTTTCTAAGAACGTGCTATAAGAAGTATTCTATTAAAGTATTCTACTGGAGCTCGCAGGACATGGAGTGAGTTTGGAACACCACTCACTCTTCTGTGATTTGGATGTCAAATTATGAAATTCAGTTTGTGAGGTAAACCCATGCATGGCATTCACTGCTATAGTATGACTCGGGGTAAAGTGTTCCAACGCATACTCATTATAGTGAATAGTTGTGTGTCAGTTAATCGGTGCCCAACGTTGTTGCTGCTGGATAAATAAATATTCTGAGATAACTGAAGCTACACAGCCATCTAATGTTCAAACATGCATGCATCGAAGGGGCCGTAACGAGATCTGCAAGGCATGATTCTATACCTATATTCGATGCTCTCTAGCAGGACATTCATCTGCCTCATTTTCTCTGTGCTGCATTGATGAGCGAAACAGCATGCTGTCCGCAGATTGAGTATTGTATATAGACAGACGTGTATGTAGTGGTAAAGCTCAAATACATGTACAACATGACAATCAATAACAATCCCCGTGTTTTACAACAGCACCACAATTCTTAAATTTGGGTTGTGGTGTTCTTAGTATTCCAGGCTGGATGTTCTAGGCTTCCACGCTCTTGGGCGCACGACTTTACTGTGCCGAAGAATATTTTCAGCCAATGAACCCAGAGCTTGGTGGCATGGTGCCATGGAACAGCCTTTTGCATGTGGCTTTCACTACATGCACATGTACAACGTTCAATTGATGCGGAAAAATCAGACAAGGACTTTTGCAGTTATGAGCAAGGTCCCCACGAATGGTCATGTCACTTCACAGAATACATGAACTGATAGAGTAGACCTCGGTCCCCTCAGAGAACGCTTGGGTGAAGTCGGTTTCAACTGAGGACATGTCCAAAACCATGCTAAGTACTTGAGCTGCTCATGAACCCCACAATTATCAGGCCCACCGGAACCGGTCTGGTTGGTCGGGTTATCACCGGACCAACTTGTTGGCCACCAACACATGTTTCCTGCTGTGGAGGACGTGTGTACCCGCCATATCACACACAAAGTATAAAAGGCCATGAAACTACCAGACCGATCAAAAACTGCTTCAGGCGGTACTGATTATACAGTACAGGTTTAAAAAGCAGCTCCATTTTTGTCATACATCAAACCAACTCTGTCATTGCTATGCTACTCAAAAAGAGTAGTGATGTTTATTCACAAAAGAATCACAATGCTAGCAGAGAAATTCGATATTCTCCAATTTTAGGGGCGCTAAAGTACTATGCAAAAATTAATGCTGCATGGTCATTGTTATGAAGCAGTCACCTCAGTACAGCAATTAAACAGGCTGATTATGTGAACGAGATTCACGGCAAATCTTCTTCCATCAGTGCTGTTCAGTCGTGAGTGGTCCACTGAGGCAGGAAAACAACCTGTTCGGTCCTTCCATACGAGAAACAGAAATTGAACATGTTCCAGGGTGGAGGTGGCGAGCATCGGCAATGTAATGCACCTTTAGGCCAACACGACCATCATTCCGACATGGATTCTCAAACACCTTCGCTCGTGAGAGTGCTTCAGAGAGGTATTCATCAACAGATGGCAATCCTGTAAAACACATGAAAAGACATAGCAGCAACACAAAGAAACCTAATGTTATAGAAACGAATTCGAAAAACAAAGTCTACTGAACCAAGGTACAACCACACTCCAGGAGGCAAGCAAAAGTGCATATAATCCGAAGGTTGCGATGCCTGTATGTATTGTATTCATTGATTCATGGATTCTCCACAGGCCTTAGCCTAAATCGAGGGAGTCTCTGTCATGCCACACTGGATACAACATGCTACCAGAATCACTTTCCCCAGTATTGATGATCTTTTCTTAGGGTGTTATATAAAACACATCTGTAGCCACTTCATCTTGCTCACGAAATCATACACCACCACACAAACGCCCTTCGGCTATTATAATTTGGGTGGTGATGTATGATATTGATAATCTATTGATACTAGGGCTGAAACGATTATATCGGTTATCCGTCTAATCGATCATTACAAGGAAACGATTTCGATTACGCTGTCTGTTTCGATTACGCGATTCTAAAAAAAAGAAACGTCTGCAAGAATCAAAAGATGTCATGTACAGCACTACTAGATACTGTACTTTGTCCTTTTCCTCGTTTCTTTTTGTTGTCCATATGTTTTCCAGTAGGGCTGTGAAAAAAAATAAATAAAAAACTGACTGTCTGCACCTGCACGTGATGTGCCACTGCATTGCGTAGAGTACGCGGGTTTATCTGCACGTGTGTATGTACATGTATATGTGTATATTTCAACACGGCATGCTTTGTGCTGGTCTGGCGCGACAATTTCTAGGACGCAGTAATCAATAATCATAATCGATAATCGAATCGATACAAGGGTAGGTTAACCGATAGTTGAAAAGTGTAATCGTTTCACCCCTAATTGATACCATATCCAAGTCTGACTCTCACCGTGAGATCCTGGCAACAATATTACCTGGTACATGACATATTCAGACACTGACGTAAGCATCTTTTTGGAACAACACGTGTGCCTATCTGCTAGTGTAATGTGACACACATGCAGAATCAGTCATAGCTAATTTTACCCCCTCACTGTTGTATGCGCAGACTCAACTTTGCGGTGTCAAGTACTCTTCTTTCGGTGGGCTACTTCACTAAGGCGCTTGTCTAAAAGGACTCACGTTCATCCTGCAAACCTACACGACTTGCATAGTTTTCACTGTCGGCCGAAGTCCATGCATTGCACACATTGAGATTCACTCCCTCCGTACAGGCCAGTACAGAGCTGCCCACCAATTGAGTCTGTTTTGCGTACTCAGACTTCTGATTTTCCGTATCTTGCAGTGTTTTGCGTACTGCCGTGTACATTGCATGCATACTTGCACTATAAAGTTTTTTGACACGCACATGCATGTCGTAGGCTGCATTTGGTAGTGTAAAACATGTGTGACTTGCACTCACGACATTATTTTTTGTGCTACATGTACATGTTGTCGTGGTACGGCATGCACTCACTTTGGTACAAGACTATTCATCGCTCAGCTTACACTTGCAATGCTTCTACACAGCTGATTGATCCTCTTCGATTTTCTGTACCATTTGCCCAAATTCTGTAGTGCGAACAAGGAGTGATTTTCCACACAAATACAGAAAAATATTTTCATTTTTTTCAGTCATTTTCACGACATATTTTCTTTATCATGATCCCCGGGGTGTACGTGTGGCGTTCTTACGAACGCGGAAACGCAGTCTTTCTAACCGAGTCTCACGTGCACTGTGAATTTGTTCTTCTTTTATTCACAATGCCATGTATCGATTCATCGCTTCTTCGCACCTGAGATCCTGTGCAACAGCGATTTAAAGGGGAAGTATACCCTAAAATCAAATTTTCACCAATTGTAGTCTTTTGGGTGATGAGTCGAATGGTCTTGGTCCGAGGAAGCTGCGACGCTCTCTTCCTACTTGAATCCCAATCGAACTCGCGCACTTCCACCGAAACTGGGTGACTGCGCCCTACTAGATGGGGATTTGTATGCAAAATGTCACTAAAAGCGCCATTTCGTTCTTATAAAAGCACGGATGACCGCGATTGGCCCATATGTTGTAGTCTTTTGGACGCTGGTTCGACTGGTTTTGGTCCGAAAAGGCTGCGATGCAGCGTTCGCCCCTAATTCCCAATCGAACATGGTTGAAGAAGTGGTCACGTGCTCCTGGGTGCCAAAATCACCTGGTCACCACGCCAGCAGGCGACAACTTTCACACCAAGGTTCAACTCGAGTGACAGGACTGCACCCAAAAAAGGTCAAAACAGGCTGTAAGTTGTACCCTGCAGGCACGGTGACCAGGTGACTGGTGTACGCAGGAGCACGTGACCGCTTGTTCAACCATGTTCGATTGGGAATTAAGGGCGAACGCTGCATCGCAGCCTTTTCGGACCAAAACCAGTCGACTCAGCGTCCAAAAGACTACAACATATGGGCCAATCGCGGTCATCCGTGCTTTTATAAGAACGAAATGGCGCTTTTAGTGACATTTTGCATACAAATCCCCATCTAGTAGGGCGCAGTCACCCAGTTTCGGTGGAAGTGCGCGAGTTCGATTGGGAATAAAGGAGGAAGGGAGCGTCTCAGCTTCCTCGGACCAAGACCATTCGACTCAGCACCCCGAAGACTACAACTGGTGAAAAATTTGATTTTAGGGTATACTTCCCCTTTAAAGATTAGCTTTATCAAATAGTGATCAGAGAGAGAGAGAGAGGATCAGTTGTGGGTGCTGTGACAGCATAGAGTGTAGATTGGTGCAGACATCATTGCCCAGCAGAACCGTATCCATAATCATAGGGACCTGCGTTTAGCATTACATTTTGGAAGCTATTTTTAGAATTTTTACAGGCCCAATAAGCCTGAAGAGAAGAACACCTAACTTAGATTGTCCTAACGTTATCGAACGCACTGCAAAAGTAAAAAAAACATTTGAAATGCAAGCTCCATTGTGCATGCATGGAGGGCACATGGGGAAGAGACTGAGAGGGTGAAAGTGAAGGAAATTTGTTCCGAAATCAAGAGAATCCGAGGAATCCTTGCTGCATTCTTCAGTTCGATAACGTCAGTGGGTGCATCTCAGATGTGTTGTGTGCCCAGACATACAAGTAGCACTAACCTGAGCATGAGAGCTGCTTGTCATCATCGTGGTCAGGAAAACGAAAGGACGAACGAAGAAGATTGCTGACCATAACGAACAACAGTGCATATCCAGACGACAGACGGCTTGCCAGAATCAGTCTGGTGCATCTTCAGGAATCTTCTTTCCTAATCGCATTCAGCAGTCAGCTTCGAGGTCAAGAGCGCGATGATATTTTCAGAAGGAATAATTTTAATTTTTTTTTAAATTTTGGAGAACAAGCTTCCTTTCTAAAAAAAAGCGTTCCTTGCTTTCACGCAAGGTGCCTTGCGGGACATGTCGTCGACAGCACAGTGTCGGCAGATCCACGTTTGTAGGCTGCAGACCCGGCAGACGTTTTGATCAGCCCGGCCTGGTGGTGAGATTTTGCATTTTTGGACCCGGGCGGGAGTACTAAAAACTGCTCGCATCCCAGGGTGCTCAGTTTCGCTCTATCCGATCGAGTAAGGCTTCCAGAAAGGCCCTCAGGTGCGCGGCCTGCGGTGCCATAATATACCTCAACGACCCGTGAGTAACGTTACGTGTACATTTAGAAAAGCGATCCTGTCAGCTTTTCTATTATTGTGTTCACATGGCAAGAAAAACGACACCGCTATGCTACGTAAGTTTCTACGTAAGGTGCTCGGTATTTCACTTAGGCTACGTAAGTCTCTACGTAAGGTGCTCGGTATTATATCTACCAACGGGTGGTAGCCGCGTGCGGTGCACGTGCATGGCAGACATTGTGTTGCATGCATGCAGTGCAGTCCGTGTTCGAACGTTCGGATATGCATGCGCGAGGAACTTCCTTCTTTGGAACTGCTTCTTGTATGAGCTGTTTCGGATATTTCGTCTCCTGGCCTGGCTTATTTCGTTTCGGCGCTGCTGAGACCTCCTTTCGCGGAATATTACTCAATGACAGGTGAGTTGACCAGTTCCCTTTGATTTATTTGCTTGTGTTGACTCTTTCATTTACGAAAAGTGTGCTGATTTTGGGCGGACTGCAATAAAATTAATAATGGAAAAGCTGACAGGATCTCTTTGTTTCCTTCGATTCATTTGCTTATACTCGCCCTTTCATTTACGGAAACGTGTGCTGATTTTATTCGGATTTAGATCCATTTTTATCTCTTTGCCCTTGTCTACAGTGTGCGAAGAACGCGAGTTCACCTTCTTGACGGTAAGGCTTATGTTAGATGTGTTGTCGAAATACTCATATTCATTGTACATTGGTACGTTACAAGTAAGGCACTGGTCAGTGGCATACTATCGTTGGCAGTTCCCAATCTGGAGGGAAAAGTTCAAGGACCCATTGACCAAGTTTGCAAAATATATTCGCATATCAGGGAAAATCTCCATTGTGGAGAGGATCAGTAACTTGTTTGCTTCATACGAAACAAGCCAATGGGTGCAGTCTCGTCTCGTGAAGATCTTGTACTTGTATGATTGGATTTGTTTACTGGAGTCTGGGCTGTTTGATTTATTATTTGTGAGTACCGCCGAGATTGCACTGCCCCAAATAAAGTTTCGTGCCGCCAAAGCAAGAATTACGATCCACAAACTGTTTGTAGTACATGTACCTGCAAGAATGTGCTGTACATGTATCGTACTTTCTCTGTTGCTGTTTCAGTTGCCGTCATGTTTCTAAAGAAAGGTTCTGTAGAGAGGTTCTGCAAAACGAAAATTCGAACGAAGTTTCGCGACAGTCCTTGCGAAAGTGTGTACGAATGTTTGCACGAATTTTACGTTCTGCACATTTTCGTAGTTTGCGCGGGCCAAGTGCACATACGCCATGACCCGATCTCACGAATTTTCCTACGACACTTCATTTCGCGTTCCCTGCAAGTTTCGCGTCCAAAGTTGCGAAAATTCGTGCGAAGTTTCGCACTTCATGACGTAGAACGAAAGTTTGTACGCATTTTCGTTTTGCAGAACCTCTCTAGTGACTCATTTGTTTCATATGAGACGAGTCAATGAGTTGGTGTGGCTTAGAATCATCTTTCGCTGTAGAAGAAATCTATTCGTATGTCTATTGGAGAAATAATTGTATTCACTGGTTAAAAAATAGGTTAAGACAAACTCACAGAATAAATACCATCGGTTCCTTGGTGTTCGTCCTAAAGAGGTTCGACTGGATATCATTCATACTCACCCAAAGATGTGTAAGATTTTATTATTATGGAGTGCCTTGTTTATCTCTCAGTACCTCCAACCATAGCCTTAGCCCCTTTATCCTCAACATCAGTGTAGTTGTTGGAAGGAGGTGTCGGACTCAGCAATGTATTTGTTTACATTTTAAATACATGTTTATTGTTCCTCTTTTGCTGTGTTGTTTTAGAAAATCGTGGACTAACAGTTTGAAGTCATTGAACTACTTCCAAAAGTTGTATCGACATCAACAGGATTACGATTTCAGTGCAATATGATGCAGGATGACCTTATCACGAAAACCCATCATTATAAACCATTATAAACACAGAATCAACAAAAACATCTGCGACACGCACCTGGTTACATTTATCAAATAAATCTGATCGAGGGTGGGGAGATCTGAAATATCTGAAAGGCAAGCCAATTTTATGACAGAGTCATGAAATTCTGCTACAGCAACATGCACAGAATGACCTCCGTATAAAAAAAGTATCACCACGGTCCACCACTATGTACTACGTACTCACATGTTTCCCCGCACAAAGAACATGCATTTTGCCATTTTCTGCAAGAAAAGGCTTGCACATCAATGCGTATAATACGGTATTGATCCCTTGATATGATGCAGGGAGTCGTAAAATACCGGGAGGCGACACGAGATGCACAACCGCGTCGGATGATTGCCTCAGCTCGGGCACGAGTGCTGAGACCTCACGCGCTGCATGGCGAGGGACTTCCCAGGAGGTCAAAGCGGCGCAGGTCATGCAAAAGGACGCGTTCGCTGTTTGGTCCAAAAAATTTGAAAACTCAATAAAATTATCCTGCACACAACGAATCCAGTGTCAGCAGTTCGTTTTGTTTTTCTAAGTAATAATACTTTGTGCCTTGGCCTTCGAAGTAAAGGATGATGGAGCTTGACAGAGATGACTGCCAAAGTGATGAGTCCACCGTGGAAGATGTAGATGACGCCACGTATTCACTTGGTGACCTGAGTTGTGGGGATGTTCAGCTGTGGGCTACAGGTGAGATTCTTTCGTTTGCATGTTTTTGTCTCTTCCTTGTGGACACGAATGTATAATCTGTAGCATACCTAAGTGCCCGAACTGACCCGATAAATTAGGTGGTCGACACCATCCTTTTCATCCTAGTCTGCCCACGATGCATTGTCTGTTCACTGTGACAGGATATTTATTGAAGTCCTGAAAAATTTACGTGTGTACCTAGTATGTATCATCACCGTAGATGATGTAAACCTCCATCCTCAAACCATACTTTGTCTATGTGCAGATCGATGTAAGAGTGGTAGTGCCATCATGGTGTACAGGCCTATGGAAGGTGCAGTGATCCATGGAATTTGCAAACTGCTGACAATGAGACAGGCGAGTGTTACTGAGGCGACGGAGTCATTCCTGCATGTTATTACGACACGGTTACACAAGGCATCAGGTACTGCAAATCTGCTACGCCAGGAAGTGTGCCAGGTGAAGGCATGCAAGGGTGCTGACATTTCGCAAGCATGGCCATGGTCATGTGACTTGGTCTGGGTCGGAAGCTCTGTATAAGACAAAAGAAGACAGATAAAAACAACTGAACCAGTGATATGTGTGTGTGAATTGTGTGTGTGTGTGTGTGTGTGTGTGTGTGTGTGTGTGTGTGTGTGTGTGTGTGTGTGTGTGTGTGTGTGTGTGTGTGTGTGCTTCTGTGATAAGTGGTATAAGCAGTCCACAGGGTATTCACCTTGAGTGCATTCGCCGATAGTGTGACTCTCGTCGCACAAAACCTTCTTCAGTTGGTCAGGTGGCCCGGCGTGGCTCGGAAGCTCTGTATAAGACACCATACGTCACAGATAAAAACAACTGAACCAGTGATATGTGAATTTTGCGCTTGTGTGTGTGTGTGTGTGTGTGTGTGTGTGTGTGTGTGTGTGTGTGTGTGTGTGTGTGTGTGTGTGTGTGTGTGTGTGTGCTTCTGTGATAAGTGGTATAAGCAGTCCACAGGGTATAGTCCTTATGCACATTGTACAGATGTACGAAGTTCTGTACTATGGCCGTAGGTGTGTACATACCCGGTTGGGTGTTCATTGTGTGCTATACATGCGCATTTGACCCATTTAGCCTCACAATTCATGGCAAACGATCACTTTTCAAGCCTTCTTCACTTTGGGATTGAACTAACGACTAGCTAGATCTCTGCCGGAAAAAGATTTCGTATGAATGCCTTCATGGCCCATTTCATAGTGGAAATAGCAGTAAACACAATAGGGTCCTGCACATTCAACACCCAACCGGGTCTACGGGATTCTACAAGATTATACGGGATTTCGTGCATCTGTACAATGTGCATAAGGCCTATTCACCTTGAGTGCATTCGCCGATAGTGTGACTTTCGTCGCACAGAACCTTCTTCAGTTGGTCAGGTGACTCGGCGTGGCTCGGAAGCTCTGTATAAGACAAAATACGACACAGATAAAAACAACTGAACCAGTGATATGTGAATTTTGCGCTTGTGTGTGCACGAGCATGCATGTGTGTGTGTGTGTGTGTGTGTGTGTGTGTGTGTGTGTGTGTGTGTGTGTGTGTGTGTGTGTATGTATGTGTGCTTGTGTGTATGCTACTGTGATAAGCGGTACAAGCAGTATACAGGATATTGACGGGTATTCACCTTGAGTGCATTCGCCGATAGTGTGACTTTCGTCGCAGAGAACTTTGCTCAGTCGGTGAGGCGACTCGGCCTTACGTTTCCTGAAGGCAATGTGTTCAGAACAGTTATGAACAGCTATGAACAGTTAAGAAATGACAAATATTGTTTGCAGTTCATGGGCCATATAGATGTGAAACACTTTGAATGCAGAAGAATGAGGATAGTGGCATCAAATACTGCATGGATTCTGTTTGATATGCTACTTTTTTTTCCCTTCCATGGAAAGGTGAGTACATCGTCGAACTTCATCTCGAAACTTCACACAAACCTAGAATGGAACTTGGACAACATGAAGGGGCCATGGGCATGGTGTGTTTAGTGGAGAACTATTCCGAAAACAGGGTGTCATTCGCATTGACTCAATTCAAATTTGAGTACATTTCGTGAATAACTTACCTTGACATTCCGTCGTCTCCAAAGCAGTGAACTTCCAAAAAAAAATTAAAAGCCACGGCTCAACCTAAGGTAATGCGTGGTACGTATCAGAAACAACCAGCTTTCGCTCTGGAGATCCAGAATAGCCTCGAAGCATATAGCAAAAACAATTGAGAAAAAGAAGATGACGACGACGTTTCAATCACGCTTCAAATTTCGCGGGTCGAGTGCGGCAATCCTCGGATCGTGAAATGTGTGGCGTGTCGCCTCCCGGTATTTTACGACTCCCTGGTTACTAGTATTTTCTTCTGCATACCTACTGTATACAGTGACCTGACTGGTAACATCTATGGCTGTGAAATCACAAATTTCTGGGTTGACAGCCTCGAACCTATACGATTTGTTTCTAAGAACGTGCTATAAGAAATTTTCTATTGAAGTATTCTACTGTAGCTCGCAGGACATGGAGTGCAATTACGTAAAGTTTGGAACACCACTCTTCTGTGATTTGGATGCCAAATTATGAAATTCAGTGTGTGAGGTAAACCCATGCATGGCATACACTGCTATAGTATGACTCGGGGTAAAGTGTTCCAACGCATACTCATTATAGTGAATAGTTGTGTGACCAACGTTGTTGCTGCTGGATAAATAGTACATATTCTGAGATAACTGAAGCTACACAGCCATCTAATGTTCAGACATGCATCGAAGGGGCCGTAACGAGATCTGCAAGGCATGATTCTATACCTGTATTTGATGCTCTCTAGCCTAGGACATTCACCTGCCTCATTTTCTCTGTGCTGCATT
This sequence comes from Sycon ciliatum, assembly GCF_964019385.1. NCBI lineage: Eukaryota > Metazoa > Porifera > Calcarea > Leucosolenida > Sycettidae > Sycon > Sycon ciliatum. The sequence continues at coordinate 27,635,786 of NC_088643.1, forward strand.
GATGAGTCCATTAGTAACTAAAGGACGAAACAGCATGCTGTCTGCAGATTGGTAATTGTGTAAAGACAGACGTGTATGTAGTGGTAAAGCTCAGATACATGTGCAACATAACAATCCCGGTGTTTGACAACAGCACAAACCTACACCGCAATTCTTAATTTTGGGCTGTGGTGTTCTTAGTATTCCAGGTTGGATGTTCTGTAGGCTTCCACGTTCTTGGGCGCACGACTTTACTGTGCCGAAGAATATTTTCAGCCAATGAACCCAGAGCTTGGTGGCAGATGAGTGCCATGGAACAGCCTTTTGCATGTGGCTTTCACTACATGCACATGTATAACGTTCAATTGATGCGGAAAAATCAGACGAGGACTTTTGCAGTTATGAGCAAGGTCCCCACGAATGGTCATGTCACTTCACAGAATACATGAACTGATAGAGTAGACCTCGGTCCCCTCAGAGAACGCTTGGGGAAGTCGGGTTCAACCATAGATTTATACTTAACAGAGAACGCTTGGGGAAGTAGGTTTCAACCATAGATTTATACTTAATATTCTTTACAACAAGGATCGATGTGTTCCTTCGGATGCCCTTTATCGACTTTCACACACTTCTCCTCTCTCCTTTCGTCATAAGCACCATCTCTGTACACTGGTTCATAAAATATTTCTTCATAAAACCCCTTCACACATAATGAAGTACAATTGGTTTTCGACAAGCTCAACCCGTAACGCGCTTATCCTGCCTCTTGTTAAGTCAGCCCGGTATCTAAAGCCTCCCTTGTTTTCCGGTTATTCTCATTGGTTAACTGGGGACATGTCCAAAACCATACTAAGTACTTGAGCTGCTCATGAGCCCCACAATTATCAGGCCCGCCGGTCTGGTTGGTCAGGTTATCACCAGACCAACTTGTTGGCCACCAACAAACGTTTCCTACCGTGGAGGACGTGTGTACCCGCCATGAAACTACCGGACCAATCAAAAACTGCTTCCGGCGGTACTGATTATAGTACAGGTTTAAGTTAAAAAGCGGCTCCATTTTGTCATACATTAAACCAACTCTGTCATTGCTATGCTACTCAAAAAGAGTAGTGATGTTTATTCACAAATGAATCACAATGCTATCAGAGAAATTCGATATTCTCCAATTTTAGGGGCACTGCAATACTATCCAAAATTAATGCTGCATGGTCATTGTTATGAAGCAGTCACCTCAGTACAGCAATTAAACAGGCTGATTATGTGAACGAGATTCACGGCAAATCTTCTTCCATCAGTGCTGTTCAGTCTTGAGTGGTCCACTGAGACAGGAAAACAACCTGTTCGGTCCTTCCATACGAGAAACAGAAATTGAACATGTTCCAGGGTGGAGGTGGCGAGTATCGGCAATGTAATGCACCTTTAGGCCAACATGACCATCATTCCGACATGGATTCTCAAACACCTTCGCTCGTGAGAGTGCCTCAGAGTGGTATTCATCAACAGATGGCAATCCTGTAAAACACATGAAAAGACATAGCAGCAACAGAAAGAAACCTAATGTTATAGAAACGAATTCGAAAAACAAAGTCTACTATTATTCTAATACAGTGAACCAAGGTACAACCACACTCCAGGAGGCAAGCAAAAGAGCATATAATCCGAAGGTTGCGATGCCTGTATGTATTGTATTTATGTATTTACGGATTCTCCACAGGCTAAATCGAGGGAGTCTTTGTCATGCCACACTGGATACAACATGCTACCAGAATCACTTTCCCCAGAATTGATGATCTTTTCTTAGGGTGTTATATAAGACACATCTGTAGCCACTTCATCTTGCTCACGAAATCATACACCACCACACAAACGGGTCCTTCGGCTATTATACTTTGGGTGGTACATGGTGATGTATGATATTGATAATCTATTGATACCATATTCAAGTCTGACTCTCACCGTGAGATCCTGGCAACAATATTACCTGGTACACGACATATTCAGACACTGACATAAGCATCTTTTGGAACAACAGGTGTGCCTATCTGCTAGTGTAATGTGACACACATGCAGAACACATGCAGAATCAGTCATAGCTAATTTTACCCCCTCACTGTTGTATGCGCAGACTCCACTTCGCGGTGTCAAGTACTCTTCTTTCGGTGGGCTACTCCACTAAGGCGCTTGTCTAAAAGGACTCACATTCATCCTGCAAACCAACACGACTTGCATAGTTTTCACTGTCGGCCAAAGTGCGTGCATTGCACACATTGAGATTCACTCCCTCCGTACAGGCCAGTACAGAGCTGCCCACCAATTGAGTCTGTTTTGCGTACTCAGACTTCTGATTTTCCGTATCTTGCAGTGTTTTGCGTACTGCCGTGTACATTGCATGCATACTTGCACTGTAATGTTTTTTGACACGCACATGCATGTCGGTGGCTGCATTTGGTAGTGTAAAACATGTGTGACTTGCACTCACGACATTATTATTTTTGTGCTACATGTACATGTTGTTGTGGTACGGCATGCACTCGCTTTGGTACAAGACTATTCATGACTCAGCTTACACTTGCAATGCTTCTACACAGCTGATTGATCCTCTTCGATTTTCTATACCATTTGCTCAATTTCTGTAGTGCGCACAAGGAGTGATTTTCCGTACAAATACAGAAAATATGGAGGGCTGGTACTTGGTAGCACTGCTAGTATGGTAGTACATGTACCAGGCTAAGCTGGCTGGAAGATCAAATACTTCTTTGGTTCTTTCAGTCATTTTCACGACATATGTTTTCTTTATCATGATCCCCGGGGTGTGACATTCTTATGAATGCAGAAACTCAGTCTTTCTAACCGAGTCTCACGTGCAATGTGAATTTGTTCTTCTTTTCTTCCCAATGCCATGTATCGATTCATCGCTTCTTCCCACCCGAGATCCTATGCAACAGCGATTTAAAGATTGGCTTTATCAAATAGTTAATTCAGAGAGAGAGGATCAGTTGTGGATGCTGTGACAGCATAGAGTGTAGATTGGTGTAAACATCATTGCCCAGCAGAACTGTATTCACAGGGATCTGCGTTTAGCATATGGAAGCTATTTTTTTAGAATTTGTACACGTCCAATAAGCCTGAAGAGAAGAACACCTAACTTAGACTGTCCTAACGTTATCGAACGCACTGCCAAAGTAAAAACAACATTTGAAATGCAAACTCGATTGTGCATGCATGGAGGGCATGGGGAAGAGACTGAGAGGGTGAAAGTGAAGGAAATTTGTTCCGAAATCAAGAGAATCCGAGGAACCCTTGCTGCATTCTTCAGTTCGATAACGTCAGTGGGTGAATCTCAGATGTGTTGTGTGCCCAGACATACAAGTACAGCACTAACCTGAGCATGAGAGCTGCTTGTCATCATCGTGGTCAGGAAAACGAAAGGACGAACGAGGAAGATTGCTGACCATGCATGACGAACAACTGCATATCTAGACGACAGACGGCTTGCCAGAATCAGTCTGGTGTATCTTCAGGAATCTTCTTTCCTAATCGCATTCAGCAGTCAGCTTCGAGGTCAAGAACGCGATGATATTTTCAGAAGGAATAATTTTCAAAAATTTTAAATTTTGGAGAAGAAGCTTCCTTTCTAAAAAAAAAGCGTTCCTTGCTTTCACGCAAGGAGGTGCCTTGCCGGACATGTCGTCGACAGCACAGTGTCGCACGTTTGTAGGCTGCAGACCCGGCAGACGTTTTGATCATCCCGGCCTGGTGGTGAGATTTTGGACCCGGGAGTACTAAAAAGCTGCTCGCATCCCAGGGTGCTCAGTTTCGCTCTACCCGCGCGAGTAGGGGTCCAGGTAACGGGCTCTCTTTCGCGGCCTGCGGAGCATAATATACCTCACTCATCGTGTACCATGCATGGTGTACTGGTGTAGCCAAAGCGGCTACGCTCGGGCTTGAATTTTTTCAAATCCTTGTTCAGACAGTGAAGACTGGAAACTCTTGTGGAGTTCGTCCGTGTTTGTTCGCACTGCCTCTACGTCTTGAAAAAGGTCTCCTGCAGGCATCGTTCGGCCGATTTCCACAATCAATAGCTCATTCTTTTGCTCTTGAAATTCGCCATGGGCGTACAGCTTCCAATTTTTGATTTTGTTCTTGTGTCGCGAGTTTTAGCTCCGCGAACGGAAGCTGGTTTCACATTTCTTGTATAGCCATTTACAGGCGAAGCGCCAGCGCTGCAGCACCCCAAATCAAGACTTTTTTATTTTCCGTGGCGGGAAATCGAGCTTTTCCAGGTATCTACAGCCTGTAGAAATTCAACGCTGAGAATTTCCAACTATTGTCCGGCTTTGGCCCTCTGCCACCGACCTATCCTTTGAAGGAGAATGCTGAAACCAGTTGGTTGCTCTTCAGTAGTTCTTTCTCTATCGTACACATATTTTTGTATGTCGACACATGCTGTGTGCGACGACGTAGACACTTCTCAACACTTAAGTAACTTGAATTTGGCCATGATGACCGAATGTCATTGGACCGTGGAGTCGAGTAGAGGGCTCAGGCTCGATCGGCACAACGGGTACGTATAGCACAAGGGTAGGGCTAATGATATATCAAGTTGTTTGCTGTGCACAACCTTGGGGCGGAATTCGGCACGAAATTCTCTGCTCGCCAACTGTTGAGTATACCATGCAATACGTAGGTTTAAACTCATGTTGCAGTGCTATCACGGTTGCAACCCTCTTTCAAATGTTGACATAGCCAACAACCACATAATCCATATCAAATCTTGCCCCTTGTTTTCTTTCTAAGTGTGAAAAATAGAAATAATACCAGTCCTAATCATTGGAAAATGCAAATCACGGTCTATTATTGACACATCGTACTGTCGCGGACATGGAAATCCAGTCGATTGACCGGGGCCGGCGCCCTCAGCGCGTACAGAACGTTGCATGCAGTGCACATGTTGATCCAATGCGACCATCAGCAGCGCATGATAAACCGTGCTACGGCTGCATGGCCAGCGCCCTGGGGCCACTATACGTGCGACCGGATTTCCATGTCCACGACAGTAGTACCATGCAGCCTGGTAGTCACGCGGCATTTGGAGCAGGAAAGTGAATGGTAGCACTGCGGTGGTGAACACATGAGCTGATGACAACCATCGTCGTCTTGTTGGTTTGTGTTGTCTCCAGTTCATTGCAGGTTGAACGAGGAATGAACGTCTACTCTTTCTTTCCAAAACTGGCTGGGCACACGCCAATGAGACGGAAGCTAGTGCCAAACCAGTCCTTAGAAGTTTTGTTGTGCTGCTGGACTTTCAATCATCATGTAAAGTATATTCCGGTTTCTGAGTCTTCGTGTGCGCCTGAAGAGCTACACTGTGTAGAGATGTTGGAAGTTTATCCTGCTCACGACACTGCACCAAGTACAAGCACTTCCTCGGCACTGCCTGAGCCCTGTTCTGTGTTTACTGTGACCAGGAGAAGCAACTAGAAATTTGGAGCTTGAGCTGGAACGCTGGTGCTCTCTCTCTGTCTCTCTCTGTCTCTCTCTCTCTCTCTCTCTCTCTCTCTCTCTCTCTCTCTCTCTCTCTCTCTCTCTCTCTCTCTCTCTCTCTCTCTCTCTCTCTCTCTCTCTCTCTCCGTCACGTTCTGCCACTGTCCGAAACCGGTGCATGTGCAAGCATGTCGAAGCGCATTGTGTCTGAGTCACTCACTCACTCTCCTGCTCCTCCCTCATATGCCCAAGACAGTATGACCAACTGTGAATACAGTTCATGCCCACATGTGAACTTGTGTGGTTCTCTTGTAGTAAGCTGCCACGCGTGTACTTGCACGTGTTGTGTACATGTGTATGTGTGCGTGTGTGTGTATCTATGGGACTGCGTTCTCCTATTCTCTCTCCGGTGCCTTCGAGGCCCACGCAACCCTTTTGGCAGTGGCTCGACAGCACAGGGCCTAGGGCAGGAGTGTGCGCGCGTGCATGTGTATATGTGGGTGTGTGTGCGCGCGCGCGCGTGTGCATGCGCATGTGTGGGTGTGCGCGCGAGCATGCAGATGTGTGTGGGTGGGTGGGTGCGCACGCTGATGCTCAGCTCTCCAGAATGATGTCCGTGTGCGTAGCCAGTGTATGGTGGCAACATAGCCTTCCTTCATGTATATGTGTATGCGCATACTATTTGGGATGCATTACTGTTTTTGGTGGGATCCAGTTACATAGTTTTCTGGTCAATTATTTATGTTTATACAGCTGCTGTATTTGTAGTGCAACTTTCTGTCTTTCTGCTGGTCAATTTGTCGTTTTGATGGTGTTCTAATACTGATATACATAGAAAATATTACCCTCAGAAAGTGTGCTCGTTGTGAAGTTGTCCTTCTTTGGGCTCAAACCATTGCACGTGTATAGGTAGATACATATCAGTGGGTTCGATTGGTGGCGAGAGGTCAGCTTAAATTGTTTGGGGCGGAATTCGGCACGAAATCCACGCTGAGTACTTTTTGACGACGAGTTGCGTCGGTCTTGAAAACTCTGGCGAGAAAGCGAGGAAAATGATGTCGCTTGGAGCTTTCCGCGAAACTTAGGGCAGCTAATGCCCGCACCTTCCCAAACATTGCCTCGGAACAAGACGATACCACCAGGGAAGCTCTTGTGAGCAAGGGATAAAATAGCCTCTTTTTGGCGATATTGAGCTGAGTTTCAAATTTCCCGGGCCTGGGGTCGGATTTGGAAAATAAAAGTGCAACTTTTAGGGCTCTTTTTCGGTGCTGGCGCTTCGCCTGTTTAGACGTCCGCGTACAGGGATCGGCGAAACTTCAGATATCTACATCGATATTTTTCTGATGCTCGAAAAGACGCACATGGCTCAAACCCCCTCCCCCCCCCCCCCCCCCCCCCCCAGACGCACCAATATCGTCTCTAAAAAAACATCGATATTTACGGACGGCCCCTTATGGGGGTCGCCATGGCAAATAATAAACATAAAACTGCACACGTTCGGGCTAGCTCTCCGGCTCCGCCTTCTCCGTGAAATTATAATACCGTAAAAGAAAACTAGAGGGGAAAAAAGAAGCAACAATGAGGAATAGGAACTGATTTAGCTTAGGAACCACTTGCAGTCAGTTACACAGGGCAGCGGGCCTCGGCAACGGCCAAGGTAGCAGATTCATCCGCCACATCGCTGACGCGCATGGGGCGTCGCCGAGCACCACCCAAACAAACCATGCTGGAGCGAACCAGAGCAAAGCCAAGTCGGCAGCGAATCCACGCCATTACTCGGTTGTACGGCTCCTTCGTCTTGTCGGACAGGAGCCCGGCAATCTGCTTATAGCAGGCTGTTGCCGACTTGCCCATGCCGCCTGTTGAGGAGAGAACGAGAGGTGAAAAAGTTGCATGTTCGATCTCTCGAACACGCTCCTCATAGCAGCGGCGTTTCTCCCGTTCGTGGCGCTGGTAGCAGGAGGGTACTGAGGTGGAGCGATTTGAAGCCGCGAAAGGGTTAAAAACCCGTACGTCGAAGAAAGTGCGGTCAAAACGCCCACCCCAGACACCACTCGCTGCTATATCCAGCCTAGCCTGGGGGTCCGTTATCATGGTTATGGCAGAGCGGTAGCGGAATGCTTCCCAAGTTACCGGCTGCAGGTGTGGTTCAGTGGTGACGTTGTTGGCGACCCGTTTGAGGAGACCAGCCGTAACATCTCGTACCTCGTTGTGCCTCAGTGAGGGAAACCCACCCAGAGAGCACGACAAGGCGTGGGCGACGGTGAACGATGCACCACACGGGCAGATCGATGGAAGGTGGGCTGGCGGCCAGCCATAGCGGAGCGCAAGGCCATCCCGGAACTCACCCTTCGAGAGGGCAAAGCCATGGGCCTTCAGGGGTCTACAGGTCAGCCAAGCCGACGCACCCTTCTCCGCCGCCAGACCGACACAGAGCTGGATATCAGTGTTCTGCGTCAGGATGAACTCTTTGGCTGCTTGGGCCGTTGAAGTGCGGGTACGACTTGCCACCTCCCTCTTAGCGGACCGTACCAGGTCCAGCACATGGCCAATCTGGGTGTCCTGGTCCAGAATCTTGCGGACGAGCGCCGAGGTTATCGCTGCCGATGCCCGGAACTGGTCGCCCAAGGTGGTGGGGTCGACTAAGCCGAGGCCTCCTTCACGGCATGGGAAAGCAAGGACCCTTCGCTCACGTGAGTTTACTGGCTTACCGCACAGGGCAGGAATAAGGACATTGGTGATGGTGTCTTCCAGAGGGCCAAGATCAGTTTCAGCAGCACACTCCATGACTCTGCACAGGAAGGACCAGCGATGCTTCAGGCCTTGCGTGAATGCTGCATAGGCAGCCTGTGGCTGGGTTTCGGCAATCTTGGCCAAGGACACGATCTCGTCTTTCCACTCGTTTGCCTTCTGGGAAACATAGCTCTGGACGAACTCCGTCGATCCGAGTGCAGCCGGTTCGGACCCTCTTTAGAAGGCCCGCAGGCCCGGGTTGCTGCACATACGTACAATGTAGATACTGTAATTTCACAAATTTTCGGTGTACTTTTATTTTCGGTACTTTCGGTGCGTCTGTTTCATACCTAAAATTTCAATACACCGAACAAACACTAACACACATAATCCAATAGGGAACTGCTTCAAGAGTCTCTGTACCGAAAATTTCAGTTCACCTAACCTGGTCTGTTGCCCTCATACCGATAATATTGAGCACCGAAAATTTCTGAAATAATGAGTACCCTCGTACTTGTGTATCAAGAGTAAAAAAAGTTTAAAAAACCCTGCCAAGTCCATGAATGGCATGATCCACTGCACTGAGCGATAGTACATACATGTACATGTAATAGTAGTACAGGTCGTCCCTCGTTAATACATAATCTCTGGGACTTGACAAATGTTATGTATTAATGGGGTTTATGTACTAAGCGAAAGTGTACATAGCTTGCTTGTGTACCAGAATTTTTCGCTTTTTTCAACTTTTCTGAGTGTTTCTTGCTACCATGACTAGTGAGCGAGATAGTCTTGATTCCCTCGATATAACATAAAAATTATGTTATAACGATCACAGTCAGCCAGGATTCTACAGTTTACATGATATATGCCCAGCTGCGCCTGTACAGTCACTAGGAAAAAACAGAGCTTTGTCGGTTTGTGATGTGCGCTCTGATTTCTGAGCTAATCGCATCCACAAGTAGAAACCAGAACACGATGTGCCTCCACTGGAAGGCCAAAAGACCAACAAATAAATTATGTACTACTGAGGTAGATGGCATGCGGGTACGGAGAAATGTTATGTACTAACGGGGTTTATGTACTAACGAATTATGTACTAACCGACAAAATTTGTATGGAAGTGACCACGTTTCGTCCGGGACTTGAGATTTCTTATGTACTAACGGGGTTCATGTACTAACCGGACTCGTATTAACGGGGGACGACCTGTACCGTCATCGCGCATATCCGCTGCATGCCGTCTACAACATAATCATTGTATCTATTGCTTTGCTGAGATCCTGTATTATCAAGAGTACATACCGGTAACCGATAACCCCCCCCCCCCCCCCCCTCTTGGCTGTCCCTCCAGGAAATCGCGATTCCACGGATGCAACAAATTTCGCGATTTTCGCCCAAACCCGCGATTTTCAGGAAAATCCGCGATTTCCCGCGCTTTTTTGTTGTTTTCTGCACTACATCTCACTTTTTTATGCACTTTTCACGCAGTGCTTTCCATGATCCTGTAGGTTATTTGCACAGTACGAGTCGTCCTACTCCCAAGTAGATATACGATGCAACAAATTTCGTGATTTGGCCCAAATCCGCAATTTTCTGTAAATAATTCCGCGAATTCCTGGCAAGTTCTGCATCATTCCGCACTTTTCGTCGCATTTTTTGTTGCTTTCTGCCGCAATTTCTTGCGCAAGTTTTCGAGAGTTTTTTCCGCAAATTCCCGCAGGGACAGAAGTCTTGGTATCAGTATGTGTTTGCGTGGAGCAAGGAGCATTCTCACTCCTGCAGCATGCACCTGCTGTTTCTGCTGAGCTAGTGGTTGCGGAATGCGGAAGCAGGTGTTCTTGCCATTTAATTTCTCACTTGCTACCCTTTGCGATTTTTTCTTCCTGCCATTTACATGTATTTCCTTTCCTCGCTGCTTTCCTTCCATATTCGCCTTCCAAGAAAAAAGGCTGGCCGCGGCTTTGTTATTAGCCATGGTTAGCATTTTACCGTTCACGCTATTTTCGACGGTCGGGGTGTAGACAGTAGAGGGCGAGTCTACTGTTTTTGATGTGCTTTCGAGACACGGTTAGCAGTTCGGCTTCTTCTGAGTCCTGACTCCTGACGCAACGATAGACGTACATGTACATGTACAGTCAAATCTGTCGTAAGCGACCGCCCCTTGGTGCAAGAATAAGCGGTCTCTTACGGCAGATGGTCTCTTACGGCAGATGTATGGTAAATCCGGCAAAACGGGCATGCATAATAATATGCTTCCATGTACTCAAATCGACGAGAATAATGTGATTCGTAATAATATTATCATTTTATTGGATAAGAAAGGTTTGCTCCCCACACCGGAGCTCGCGCTATTCCGCCGACTTTACTTGACACTTGACTGACTCACGACTGAGCAAACCTTTCTTA